>NC_065443.1:12643448-12946479 GCF_917563875.1 Diabrotica virgifera virgifera | reverse complement strand
CTGCCAACTGTCAAAAGTTTGTAAGGAACTACTTATAGTAACAGTGACAGTAAAGGAAAAAGGTAGTCGATTTTCAAAAGTTTTAACAAAAGGTCATGATCCAAAACAATGATACGAAACAGATTTTAATATCTGAAAATGTCTGTTATTTAAATCTATTGTTTTTAAAAAGGAAAGACTATTAACAAAGAACACCGCACATATCTTATGGAAAATATAATGTCACTCAAATTCAATAAAATTTATATGAATATATTTGTTTCAATTTAACGATCAATTCTTATCATTGCGCCAACTCTTAATTTTCAATAATAAGAGCAGAAATTGATATAAATCAATCTGAAATCAAATGGGTAGGTACATAAGTTAGAGAGAGAAAAAATATTTTAAAATACCCAAATTATAGTTAGTTCATAAATCTTCTCGAGCTCTTAAGCATCTTATTATAATAGTTTCACTAATCCGCTTAGGCCCAGCGGGGTTTAAGCTGTTTTGAATAGCACCCAGAGTAATAGTGATTATAACTGACACATTTATAGACTCCAAAAATGTGATTTCGATAAACTTTAATTGCAATTTGCGCCGTAATTAATCATAATTAAGAGTTGGCGCAATGATAAGAATTGACAGTTAATTTAAAACGAATATATTCGTATACATTTTATTGAATTTGAGTGACATTATATTTTCCATAAGATGTGTGCGATGTCCTTTGTTTTACAGAATTTAGAATTTAACAATATTTATATTTAACTGTTGACTAAAAATTGACATTAGAAATATTTATCTTTAATTTTACATACCCACCCCTTGTCACAAGAATCATTCTCAACTGTTAAAAATGTTTCATAATAAGTGCAATTTTTTAATCACACACATCTCCTACTACAAGATTGACTATATCAGTAACTCCAATTTATTATTTTAACAATTTTCATCACATTTAAATAAAAATATTTCCCTTCAATATATAGGTACAACCACCAATACAATTTTCACATAAAGTTTGCTTATATTTTAATTTTCTGCATAATAGTATACCAATTCAAAATTTTCATTTTTCTTCTCTCTCATCACCATCTGTTTTATCTTTATTTTATCATTATTACTAATCAGTTCACATTCTTCTTTTTAATCAATTTGATCAGTTTAATTTTATAGTCAATTTTTAGTCAACAGTTAAATATAAGTAATTTTAAATTCTAAATTCTGTAAAGCAAATTTGTCTTTCCTTTATAAAAACAATAGATTTAAATAACAGACATTTTCAGATATTAAAATCTTTTTCATATCATTGTTTTGGATCATGACCTTTTGTTAAAACTTTTGAAAATCGACTACCTTTTTCCTTTGCTCTCACTGTCACTACAAGTAGTTCCTTATAAACTTTTGACACTTGGCAGACCTCGTTGGCCCAAGATGGTTGGTTAAGGTTATCGTTTAGAGTTTCACCATGTTCGCAGAGGTTATCTTTTAACATCCGCGTTTAGCCTTTTCAATTTTACAATACTATAATGTAGATTGAATTATAATTACAACCATTGTTTGGTTCTGGGGCTACTTAGCAAGTATATATGAGTAAGTAATCATAACCACAATTTTTTAACTTTCAAAATTTCAACCATTTTTCAATTTTAATAGAGGGATTACTTATTATATTTTAGATTCACTGATGATGGACTGATATGTCCGAAAACGTTCTGAATGAACGTATTTTATTCAATCCATTGGGATTTTTTAAAATTTTAGTAATTATACCTATTACTTCATGTTTGAGTTTGTTTAATTTTAATATTAATTCTGGTAAATAACACTGATTTTAGTTTTAAATTTAAATATATGTGTATACCTATATATAATTAATCTCAGTATAATACACCCAATTAATTTTGTAATATAATCAGTGGGTATGAACCAAACGATGTTCGCTAATGTACCAAGTGTATGGCCAAGGATTACCCGTGCAGACGGTAAAGAGATAGCGGTGGCTTAAAAGGACCGATAATGCAGGGATTTCAGATATCGATGGCAGCTTGATGGATTGCTTTACGGATTGTAAATCACATATAATCTAACAGAAATTACTGTTTGATTGTTGATATTACCTCGAGATCAAACATTCTTGGAATATTAAATACATCATCTCGAAGCAAGCGGTTCAATAACATTTTGTATTCATTACCTACATTTTTTTTTATAGAAAAATGCGATGTTTGTGCTATCTCGAAGTGGTGGATTAAGATGCGATCTTGAGCGATTTACCGAGGCGACTTACCCTACAAATGTGCCGAACCATTTGAAAATGAAACATTTCGTAAAAACAATTGATTAAGTTTTAGCATAGATATAAATTTATTATGGTAGGGGAGCCCAAGCGGGGATTTTTACAGTTACTCGAGCGCGTCAGATTATCACATGGGGAGAAACCTGGTACCCTGCAGATGTACCTCTACCATATATTGGCTCTTAACACAGGGAAGTTCGTTAAGGGGGGCCCGAAAAAAAATCTATCTTTAAAAATACTCGACATTGTCAGATTAAGATAAGGTAAGTTAAGTACATGCAAAAGTGTGTATATTTCAAAAATCTGACGATTTGAGCTGGGCGTAAGGAAATGGGTGAGTCAAAAAGTTTCACAAAAAAAAACGAATATTTCACGAAATGAACGTCAGATCGAAAAACTAAAAATACGTCTTCAATATTTTTCAAAAATCTATCGAATGGTACTAAACATGACCCCCCACGGAGAGGGGTGGGGGGTAAATTTAAAATTTTAAATACCAACCCCACGATATCTCGCAAAATGAACATCAGATCGAAAAACTGCAAAATACACTTTCAAAATGTTTTTTAAAAAATCTGTCGAACGGTACCAAACACGAACCTCCCCGGAGGTGGGGTGGGGGGTTACTTTAAAATCTTAAATGGGACTCCCAAATTTTTATTGCAGATTTGGATTCTTTACGTAAAAGTTTAAGCAACTTTTATTCGAGACATTTTTTCGAATTATGGATAGATGGCGCTATAATCGGAAAAACTGATTGTTGAAAATGGAAAATTAAATTAAAAAATGGAAAGTCCCCACTAAAATGGAAAATTTTATTTAACTTTTTTTGATTTTAGGACCTAATAAACACAACCCAATAGGTCCCCATAACGCTCGAGTGACTGCAAATTTAGCATACTTTGCTCCCCTACCATTATATTAATAATAATTGAATAATTAATATTCCCAATACAGACAAAATATAAATATACCGAAGGTTTAATGTATATAGCATCATTCCTATTTTATTCTACGTTTATGTGATCTTCAATATCGAAAGTTTTGGTACTTTCAAATCTTGGTTTACAGAATTTTGTTTCATCGGTCTTCTTTGTGTATTATATTGTGTCCGGCATATCTCCATGTCAATTTTGCTACTTCTTGTCTAATATCTCTAAATTTTGTTTTTTCTCTTATCCACTCGTATGGATAATATGTACAGTCGGAAAAATGAAAGATTACTCATGAACGATCACATCAATCACTTATTTTGTATTTGCTGTCTTTTTCTATAAATAACAAACGTTTGTTATAAAAAAAGACAGCAAATACAAAATAAGTGATTGATGTGATCGTTCATGGGTAATCTTTCATTTTTCCGACTGTATGTCTCATAAATTATGGATCACCAGCAAGTGTTCGAATTACAACTTTTTCCAATCTTCAATTTTTCGAAGATTCTGAATAAAATTTAGATAGTCTTATTACATTTCTATAGGATTCTACTGAATGGCTCGAGAATTGTCCTGAATTGCCTCCGAAAACACTTATGCGTTATACAGTGCGTAACTCGTTCAGCTGGACATAGGGAATATACATTGAGATAATTTTGGCAACTGCGCTCTCTCAATGACAATATGGTTGTTAGAATTAAGGGGCATTAACCTCAAAATTTAGGTTCATTTTGGGTGACACAAATAAACGTCAAAACATGACATTGTAGTAGCTAACTATTTTTGGCCCAATGCGAAAACTGTGTCTGTTTAATTTGGAAATTATTTTTTAAATAAAAGTTATTTTAAAAATTAAAGTAAAGTTATTAATTCATTAATCATAACCTTTGTTTTTGATTCATTTATGGACTGCTTCGCATTCACAATCACTCATTACATTCGGTCTAACAGTTCTATTGCAGTAGAAACTCGTAAAGTTTGTTTAGCAGTAAATGGTTGACTTCAATTAGTGCGGTCGTAAATATTATTAAATTTATCTGACTTTGCCCATTGTTAAGACCGGTCCGGAGCGATAAGCAAACGAGGTAGACAGAGTTGGTCTTTTTACAATTAACACTGACTAGACGGTACTCCTATAATAAAGAAAAGGATCCACAAAATATACAATAATTACGACGACAAAATAAAAAAAACGGATGTAAAATATATTGCTTTGCCTTATATACCCGAAATTAATGTTTTCAAATAAGTTTTAAAATAAATTAAATCTATTTTAGTAGTTTAAAATAAATTAAATCTATTTTAATTGCTAAGATTATAAAAAACAAACATTCAAACATATTTAAAATTTACCTGAAACCGGGCCTTTTATACTATTATCGGTTAACCCAGAATGTTTATAGTCGGTACTATTTGAAGTCAACCATTTACTGCTAAACAAACATTACTCAAACAGAAGCTTCAACTCACACAGGTAGTCCAAGTAATGAAGCTTAAAATAGGACAAAACCTCGCAATTTTTACAGAATGGATAGATTTGCCTGAAAATTTGAGAATCAGTAGTGGATAGTCCAAGGATCAAAAAGGCGCTTTTACCATGAGGTGGTTGCCACCCCATCTCGGAGGTGGAAATTTTTTATTACATTTTGACCGGAAAAGTTGGTAAAAATAGTCATTCTAAGCAAAATACGTTCAATTGATAAAATTAATAGTTGTCGATTTATTCGCTATCGAAAATGTTAGTTTTATATCGAAAAAATCAATGTTCTTAATCAGTTTTCTGCTAATAACTCAAAAAGTTTTCGTTTTACCAAAACAACTTTGCTAAACAAAAATGTATCTTTTGAAAAAATAAACAAAACCGTTTTTTCTAATTTTCTTTAAGACAAATTCAATAGTAATCGAGCAGCTATACTTTATTATATGGTAGCTCTTCTTCGTCAAATGCTAAATATTGTAGTTTCAAATTCAAAAAACGGGAAAACTATGCATTTTTCGAGGAAAATTTGTTCAAACTAGTTTAAAGTATTTAAAAATATCTATCGCCAAAAATTAAAAAGTCTCTAGCTCAAAAATTATGTGACTTATAATGAAAAGAATGTCAGTCCCTATTTTTTTCAGCATAAAAGTGATCCGACACAACCCCTAACCACCACCCTAATTTAAATTAGTCATTGACCCTATTTGGTCTTCTTTATTTATGTATTATTAATAGAAAATCCACGAGGAAAATAAACTTCCTGTAGCTGGCTGTATACCATAAATCACAAAAATACCAAGTTTCTTGTAAAAGGTATATATTAAAATACCCTAAATAAGGGTCACAATACAAAACGTTTTCGGATTAAGCAATCCATCATCAGTGTTTAAAAGCCAACATGTGCATGCCTGAGCCACCAAAATGTATCGGGTAAAAACCCTTTAAATGTAAATAATAAGGATGTTTTACATAATTATATAAAATTCATTGGATGATATAGATAAACCTGGATGTTACCCAGGGCAACACAGGACTCTCCCCACGTGGTTGGAACTTTTTTTGGAGAAAACCTCACATATTGGATTTCAGAGAGATTGGAGTTGGCCATTGAAATCCAATATGTGAGGTTTTCTCCAAAAAAAGTTCCAACCACGTGGGGAGAGTCCTGTGTTGCCCTGGGTAACATCCAGGTTTATCTATATCATCCAATGAATTTTATATAAATATGTAAAACATCCTTATTATTTACATTTAAAGGGTTTTTACCCGATACATTTTGGTGGCTCAGGCATGCAAATTTTGGCTTTTAAACACTGATGATGGATTCCTTAATCCGAAAACGTTTTGTATTGTGACCCTTATTTAGGGTATTTTAATATATACCTTTTACAAGAAACTTGGTATTTTTTATTATTAATAGGTTCTAGAAGTTTAACCGGGTTAGAATGATTAGTTAAAAAAAATGGAGTTAAAAGCGAATAACGAATTTTTGTAGTTTGGTAAAAAAATGCCCTTTTCTTCAGAATAAGAAGATTAGCATCAGAGATTCGGAAAAATGTTTAAATATGAAATTCTAGCTTATTTAATTCCCAAGAAGATGGTTTTCAAACATTTTTTCTATGGCAAAAATTGAGTGAGGTATTGACAATTAAAACTTGTAATAACATGCAAAAACCACCTTTACCAACCCTTTCAAAGTCACCTCTTTTTGCTACTGAGGATTCGAAAAAGATTTAGTATTAACAGCCTTATATATCTTCTAGAAACTTACAAAATTCTTTTTTGCCAAACTTTCTAAGATAAAAAATAAAAAAGTTACGGTTAAGAAATCAATATATTTTTTTTTAAAAAAAAAGGTAGCCGTGGTTTTAGTTTAGAAGTTTGAGTGGTTTAGAATAATTAGCTTTTAAAAAACAGGAGTTAAAAGCGAATAACGAATTTTCGTAGTTTGGTAAAAAATGCCATTTTCTTCAGAATAGAAAGATTACCATCAGAGATACGAAAAACTGTGTAAATATGAAATTGTAGGTTATTTAATTCCCAACAACTTGCTTTAAAAAAATTTTTTCTACGGCACAAATTGAGTGAATCGTAAATGAATATAATATCGAAAAACATTGATTTTTTTCGATATAAAACACTTTCGATAGCGAATAAATCGAAAACTGTTAATTTTGTACATTTGTACAAAAATGTACATATTTTGCTTAGAATGAATGTGTTTATCAACTTTTGCGGTCAAAATATACTTAATAAAAAATTTCCACCCTCGAGATGCGGTGGCATGGTAAAAGCGCCTTTCGGCATCATATAGGTTTTGATCCTTGGATTATCCACTACTTATTCTCAAATTTTCAAGCAAATCGATCCATTCTGTATAAATTGCGAGATGAAAAGCTTCGGTTCCTATACTAAGATTAGTGCAGTTGTCACAATTATCTCAATGTATATTCCCTTTGTCCAGCGGAACGATTTACGTACTGTATCATCTGCGTGAGCCACGACCATCACAACAATCCATTGTTGTTTTTACAGTGACTTTCTGTCGTATGCTAGATAAAAAGATCTTTTTTCCGGTGTAGCGTAGTACAGGAAACAATTGATTTAATACAATAACTGCCAGAAAAGTAAACGGAGCTCGCATGTCACGAGAATCGAGAAACAGTGTCCAAGGCATGTCCCTATTATTTCCTTTTTATGATTGGGTCATAAACTCTGAACGTACATGATATATTTTCATTTGTTTACCTACGATTGCAATCACTTTGAGGCACGAAACAAGAACAAATAAACAGAACGGGGAGGTTTGTGTGCAAGTGCAAGTTGAAGTACATATATAACTGTCCGAAGAGTTGAGATAACGTTGATAAAACTTTTATATCGATTTTTAAATTCGTGGCAAAGGAAAGATAATCTTTGGAGCGGTGTAAATTATTTCATTATGGCTGACACCAACTGCGGCTTTTTGTTTGGAAAGCATTTTGCGTCAGCACTAATTCTAACCTGGCTAAAGAGATTTTTTCGACACGAATGTGTCGTTCGCAATTGATCCAATTTACGATATCAAGATCAAATTGAATAACTCACTCGATACTAATATTTTTGTTCTACTTTTGTAATTATACGTGTATATGTTGTACTTGTTGGTTTACTTTTATAAATTTAATTTTCAAGTAAGTATCCCCAATAAAAATAATATTTAGGATTCAAATCGGGTAAACGAGGAGGTCATTCAATACTACCTAATCTACCAATCCATTATCCGGAAAATATTTCTAAATTACGCCAAACATTTACACAAAAATGAGCAAGAGCTCCGTCTTTTTGAAACTATATCTCATTAAAATTTGCTCCAAACTTATTTTTCAGAGCAGGTACAATTTGATATCTAAGCAGCATTTTATAATTATCACTTATTAAATTTCCTTCTATAAAAAACGGCTCAATTAACTGATGCATCCAATAGGAGAATGGTTTGCCATTCAACACTGCCAACATCAAATTTGGAAGCTCCGTATGGAAGCTTATATGGTTCGAGGAGTACACAGACAGAAAAGAACAGAGAACAAATGGAAAAGGCTTTAAAGAACAGCAAATTAAAGAGAGAACAGCAAAAGGAAACTAAATAAGTAGCAAAAAGACAACAATAAGAATTTAACCTCTATTATTTAACGCTTATTCTGAAGAGGTAATGCGAGAAACTCTTGAAGATGAAATAGTCGGCATAGGAGTAAATGGAGTCTTAGTTAACAACATCAGATATGCAGATGATACAGTAATAATAGTCGATAGTTTACAAGACCTGCAAAGACTCATGAGTAAAATAGTAAGGTGTAGTAGGGAGTACGGACTCTCTCTCAATATCAAAAAGACGAAGTTTATGAAAATTAGTAAAAACAACCATAATAATAACGAAATCTTGATAGTAGAGGGCCAGCAGATCGAAAGAGCATAAAAGTACACTTACCTAGGAACACTTATAACAGAAAATAATGACTAAACTGCAGAAATTCTAATTTTATGAAAATGAAAAAGGTCCTATGTAGCAAAGATTTGACATTAGCTCTTAAAGTAAGACTAACAAAATGTTATGTATACAGTGTACTATACTATGAAGTGGAATCATGGACGTTAAATGTAGAGACAATGAGACGACTTAACGCCTTTGAAATGTGGACCTAAGAAGAATTATGGGGGTTTCCTGGGTAGATAGAGTTACGAACAACGAAGTGCTGAGAAGAATAGGTAAAGAGAAGGAAGTTGAACTTACAATTAAAGAAAAAAAACTACAGTATCTCGGACATGTGATACGGGGCGAGAGGTATGGCTTCCTGCGACTCATAATGCAAGGAAAGATAGATGGCAGAAGAAGCATCGGAAGAAGACGAATTTCATGGCTGAAGAACCTGAGAGAATGGTTTGGATGCAGCTCAAAACAACTATTTAGAGCTACTGCCTCAAAAATTAAAATAGCCATGATGATTGCCAACTTCCGTAGCGGAGATGGCACCTGAAGAAGAAGAATAAGGCAGTTATTAGACCACTGGTTACGGTAACTCAAAGAATATCTATGCTTTCTTGGATATACTTATTCAAAGACTAGGAGAGGATATATGACGTACATGGTGATTTCTCAAAATCCACTACGGACGAGAAGGAAAAGCAGACCACGAAAAAGATGGAAAGATGAAGACCTACAGAGAATCAACGTCTACGATTGGAAAGAAAACGCAGTAAATAAACGGAAATGAAATACAATTCTGAAATAATACATGGAAGGATTATAGAAACCAATTCAATGCCTTGCTGAACTCCATTAATAAATAAAGTAGGTACTGTATTTTATTAAAGAATTGAATAATAACAACGACTGCACCTGTAACTTCTACAAAAATAACATCTACAAATGCTAGTTGATCTAAAATAAGTCCTAAGGTAACATTTTCTATTTTAAATTATTAAATCTACCCTTTAATTAAAATAGATTGATATTTTGTTACAGGTTATAATTTTTTTTCTTTAAACAACCTCTAGCAGCCGATTTGACACAAAAAACTGTGACTAAAACGTTGAAATGAAGTGTATCTCTGTCTGAGCCGATTCTCGGTGTGTGTGACTGATTGCGCAATGAACTGGATCATGTTTTGCGAGGAGTTAATTGTTTGTGGCCCTGAGGGCATCACTGCAATCCTACCCCCTCAATTAATATGCCGTAACTCTCCCTAAACTCTCTCCCCCGTTCGTCGTGTATATATTTGTCGGACAAATGACAAATTAGGAAAAAAATTAAACAATAAATTCTTTGATAATCTTTTCTAACATACAGCTAATTTTCCCAAAGTCTTTGGTGTGGTAAAGTAAACATAAATTAATTGTTTTGCACAATAAAATAGTTTAAAATTTCTTGTTTAAGAAAGCTGATGTTACAGCTAAACATGTCGGGAAGACGATATTTTGTAGCCATTAAAAAATTCGGCCCTACACCGAAAGGTACTAATGGGTCTACTGATTAAGTAAGTAAAGTAAAGTAAAAAATTGTTACGTTTTACTTGAAATAGGACGAAACAGACGCGTGGCTTTTCTCCAAAAAGGTCGATTTCATGCCCACAAGCTGAAAGTTGTTAGATTCAGATGCCAATATGCTATGTTGAAAAGTTTACCGAAAATTTTCCATGGAAACCTATTTATTTAAGCCTAAGAATTTTGAGACAAATCATAAAAAATTTCTTTTTTCGCATCAAACCCACTTTTTTTTAAATAAATTTGGGTTAACAAAATACTCGATTCTAAGAATGTACCACAAGGTTTATTAAAAATTTAAAATGTTAAAAATCTTTATTGGACACGTTTCGGCTCTACAAGAGCCATCATCAGCAATGTACAGGAAATACAACACAAACTGACCTACAATACATAATTGAATTAGATATGAAAAAATTTCACATGTTGGTGCATTCTTAGAGTCGAGTACTTTGTTACCTCCAGACCACATTTGTGAACTATGGATACTTTTTTTTTATAATTTTGGGTTATTTTAAGACGAAAGTTTGAGTCATTAAGACTTGGTAGTATTAAACATAAGTCTTGGAAACATTTGAGATGTGGCTAATTCGGAGAATACTAAGAATCCCGTGGACAGACCGAGTAATAAATGAGGAGGTTCTCAGAAGAATGGAGAAGAACCGATATGTACTGACCACAATCAAATGTCAATGGTTACAATCTCGAAAGTTACAATACTTCGCACATATTATGAGAAATAAATCCAGATATGTCCTCCTACCAGCCACCCTACAAGGGAAAATATATGAAAAGCGAGGTCAAGGAAAAAATAGAAGTTAAAGTTTTCCACGCTGCTGTAGAGAAGCTAAAGATTGCCATGATAATCGCCAACATTCGTTACGGATATCTTCGATCATTAATAGCAAGAACATTTTTCGATGTGTCGTGCAAGCTGAAATATCTTTTCTTAATAAATTTTAAACAGTAGTGGCCTTTCCTTATCTCTGTTTTTTCTTTTTATAAGCAGTGGGCGATCCTGAGTCCTGTCAAAGGACTTTTGATAATCAAAAAAACAAATGAAAACATATTTTCTTTGACATTGGTGTAACAAACCCCGTCGGGGCCCCCCGCAGAATTGGAGAAGGGGGCCCCTTTAAAATATTACTAAATACGACATGTGTAACAAATGCCTATAATATGTGTTACAGCCCAGTGAATGAACGTAAAATATGACGATACCGTGTAATTTTCAGTGTCACCACCGAAGTGGTCAACTCGAGACTTTTCGAGTTATTTATGAGTAAAAATGTTTATTGTTCAACAAAAAAACACGTTTTTAGGCGATTTTTCGCAAATAGTTCAAGGAGTAAGTATTTGATCGAAAAGAATATTGTTAGCAAAAATGTAGCTTATAAAAAAATGAAACAAACAAAGTCTATCGACACAGTAAAAGAAAAGTTGTAGCTCATGAATAGTTTTTCTTATACGTCAAATTCCAAATCGAATATTTCAACGTGAAATAACCAAAAAATGAAATACTTTTCGGGGAAAACTCTTTAGAACTTTTTTAAAGTGTTTAAAAAAGCTTTATTTTTATTTTTTACAAAAGTATCTAGCATCAACATTAAGACAGTTACGCTCAAAATACCGTTAGTCCAATTTTTTAGTAAAAAAATTGTGAAAATCTCTCCCTAATTTAGCACCCCAAATTAAACTAATCATTATCGCTTTACAAATTACTTAACTTTTTTATATGACCTGTAAGTTTCACCGGTTCAAAGTGCTTATTTTTGAAAGGGTTCTAGTTTAAAGGACTTGAACGAGTTACTAATTACGAGTATTTGCAAATTTTAAACAGTCATATCTTAACCAATTTTTGTCTTAAAGAAAAACAAAATAAAGCCAAAATATTTATAAAAGCAAAAACCTACATTTCCTTACTTATGCTACAAATATTTTTTCCGATATCTAATATTTAATTCGATAAAATACTTATTTTTGAGTTACAGTGGAACCTCGATAAGTCGGCCCCCGATAACCCGGAAGTCCGGCTAACCCGGACCGATTTTCATCAGACAAACATTTCAACAATAAAAATGTATGTATTATGTTAAAACATTTTATCTGTAGCCGCTTCTGGAATGTCTTAAAAATATCGAGTTTCATTGATAAAACTTGGCTTCGACCATAATATAATATTTGAGAGATAATGGGTATTTGTGTAATTTGAACTATACGGTAAAAATGACTCATGGCACACGGCGGCAGAGCGACGTTCATTATCCATTATCGGGCTATCGCAAACAACAGGCACCTTTTATTCCTTTATTTATTTTCAACTGTCTTTTAAAAAATTATTTTTAGAACAATGGTCTTTTAAACTTTAAACAATGAAAGAGCCACTGTTCTTAAATAATATAACATCGCTCCGATGGCAGACGAAATTGACACAACCGAAACTGACTGAGTTTTTTTTACCTAGAAATGAACAATACTCTATCTATACTGTCTATACTACAGTACTGTGTGTACTTACAATAGGTAAGTTAGATGTGTACTGTGCATATATATTTCATGTTGTTTTAATTATAACGGACTTTATCTATAAGTATACCGTATTTTATTAATTTTTACAATGCTCTCCGGCTAACCCGGATCGGCCGCGGTCCCGATTAATCCGAGTTATCGAGGTTCCACTGTATTTGCGAAAAACCCGTCTGAAAACATATTCTTTTTGTTGAAATATAAAAATTTTCACTCGCAAATGACTTGAAAAGTATTAACATAGGAAACTCTATAGAACAAAAGTTGCTTATAATTACTCAATTTATACATTTTCGGAATTATTTTAAACGTATGTTTTTCACCTCAAGAGGGGGTGTCACGCCCCGAAGTAAAAGCAACCAACGGCATAAATCCAACTTTGAAGTAAAGTGTAACTAGAACCTAAATCCAAATTGTCAACAAATACGTCCGTCGTGACGCTGATAATTTCACTCCAAAACTGTCATTTACTGAGCTATTGGTTTATTCATCTATTGTTTATGACGACTTACATTTTTCATCTTTCTTGGTATAGAATAAAATAGAACAAATATTACTAAATGATTACATTAGTACATGGTATTATTCTATAAAAAAAAAACAACTTTCTTCGTGCACTACTATCAGCGAATATATCTACAATTATATTAATTCGGATGGGCAACTTCATTTTCAATACTGCACTGCTTAAAAAAATGTATGCGAATAATATAACAACACATTTTTACATATATTAGACGAAAGATGGGGCCCCTGATATATTGCGGCCCCTCGTAAGCTTCATGCTACGGGGGCCTCTGTGACGCCTTTGGATAATTATATCGAAATACTAAACATAGGTAAAGATTAAAGAGAAAATCCATTTCTAGATTTAGAAATATTGTTCTTAAATTCGGCAAATTGCAATTCTCAAATATTTCAATAGTCAGGTACAAAGCAGTATGGTTTATTGTCGTCACCATAAAAGTTCGGGAGACCGGAAGGGATTAAGTTTCTAGATATAAGATGATTCACTTGCCGAATATGCATATTTAGAAATCTACGTTTTTAAATTTAAACACACAATGTAAAAA
This sequence comes from Diabrotica virgifera virgifera, assembly GCF_917563875.1. Classification (NCBI taxonomy): domain Eukaryota; kingdom Metazoa; phylum Arthropoda; class Insecta; order Coleoptera; family Chrysomelidae; genus Diabrotica; species Diabrotica virgifera. The sequence goes on along the minus strand of NC_065443.1, from coordinate 12,932,661 downwards.
TATAATATATAACAGATTTTTACATAATATCAGACGACAAGATGGGGCCCCTGATCGATTGGGGCTCCCCGCAAGCTTCATGCTGCGGGGTCCTCTGTTACGCCCCTGTTCTTTGGGCGTATCATTTCTGCACCAGCAATTTTACGCAAAAAGTATCTACCTTGTTCCCAAAACATTGTTGACATCGAATAGAGTATCCCCTGTTCTTTATTCACATTTATTATAAATTCTTTAACACACTTTTGCGTGGCTCATTAAGCTAATTTAGCGGTGTTCTTCACAGCGACTGGCATTATGTTTCTGAGGTATTGCCACGAAGAGTGGTTTTAAAGGTTGATTGAAAGGGGTATATTACTAATAAAAACATCATCCAATATTACTATTGGATTGTCCCCAAATATTTTACATCAGGCAATAAATTACCTACGTTTTGGAGACAACTCAATATCAATCAGAAAACATGTTCCTAGTCCAAATTAAGTCAGATTATGAAACCATAAACCTCACTACCAAATTATATAGCTGGATTAAGCGGATGAATAACTCTTGGAAGCAAACAAAGGTTTAACGAAAAAGTCTTAATTTAATCAAATGGGTCGGTAATAAACTTGATGGATATACAACTCAATTTGATCTAGTATCAGACGACCAACTGTTTGAAAAATAATAAAAGCTACGTGAAAGCTAGCCGTAGTTGGCAACTTGTCGTTATCGCTTGTTTATTAAAGGTCGTAAATCAAGTTATCATATTTGAGTTATCTTTGTGTTTGTTCTTTATAATCAGTAATTCTTTTTTGTATCAATATTGGTAACATCAATTGACGAATTATATAAGTATTTTTACTTCCTCATCGGAGTTATATCTTTTGCCACGGAGCATTCATTTTATATCCGAAAAAAGGTTGTAATCGCTGGGGACCAGATCTGGACTAAAGGGTGGATGCGGAAGCAATTCAAATTGTAATTAAGGCATTCTTGTCATCGTATTCTTCGACTTGTGACACGATGCATTGTCTTAGTGAAACAACAATTTTTTCCTAAACAAACGAGACCTTTTAGGTCATAGAATGGAATAGAAATATGATTTATTGTCACTGAAAATTTTACAATTTTATAGACAGAGCTTACATACAGTCAAAAATGTCAGTAACAAATACAATTTAGATAGATAGGCTTTTGTCATTTTACGGAACTTTGGGAAAGATGTTGCAGATTTAAGTTGTAATGGGAGATGGTTGTATAGTTTTTTGCCGAATATAATATAGATTTCTTTACTAACTCAGTGGGCGGGATCGGTAAATAAATATCAAAGGTTGAATTTCTGGCGGAGTAGAGATGATTAGACCTTGCTGGAAAGACATGAAGATGTTTACGAATTAAACAAACCGTTTATAGAATATAAAGATGGAAGTGTTAAAATTCCGTGATCTCTGAAGTAACTTCTGCAATGTGTAGTTCTTCTGAGGACAAACAAATATCGCATTGCTCTTTTTTGGAATTTAAAAATAACATCAAATTGGGCAGCTGTACTAGAACCTCAAAAAGGAAGACCATATCGAAGATGCGACTCGAACAACGAAAAATATGTTATTTTAGAAGATGCTAAATTCAGTCTCGTACGATCATTCATATCGAGTACACGTATAATTACAGGTGCTTAAGTAGTGATTAAGACAAGTTTTTTGTGACAATTAATAATAAACTAATTTCATACCGGGCTAAATTAATAAAAAACCCAGTGTTGTGAAGTGTTTATTGTTATTGTTTTTGTTTTGTGTGTTTATGGTGGGAGTTTACAATAATGGATGAAAACTCTCCCCCTGATAAAGGGGGAACCCAAAACATGGACCAGGAGGAAGAACGCGAAAAGACCAAAGATCCAGAAAAAGAAATCAAGCTGTTCAATCTACAAAAAGGATATCTCTATACAGATAAGGTATATGTATTCATTGAGAAAATAAATGAGGAGCAGATTGGAAAAATTCACCCTATGCAGGTAGGTCACCTTTTTCATAAAAAATTAGGAATTAAAAACATTCTTAGCATCGACCGAGTAGGAAAAAATAGGGTAAGAGTACAACTTAAAAGCCCCAAAGATGCAAATTATCTAGTTAAGAATGAGAATTTAAAAGAGGAACAACTAAAAGCATACATTCCAAATAACCTGCTACAAAGAAAAGCAATTATAAGAAACGTAGATACTGCTTTCAGTGAGGAATATCTTTTCGAAAATATAATATCCAATATATCAGTAACACAAGTTACTCGACTCAAAAGGAAAGTTGATATAAACGGAGAAAAAGCATATATACCTAGACAAATGGTATTACTTACTTTTGAAGGCAATATTTTACCTAGATATGTATATATAAACAGCGTGGCCTGTTCCGTAGAACCGTATGTGCATAGAGTTGTTCAATGTTACCGGTGCTTGCATCACGGACACATTTTTCGTAATTGCAACAGTACAAAAACGAGATGTATTAACTGCTCACAAGAGAAAAACGATGATCATAACTGTAGAGACCCGCAAGACAGTTATTGTATACACTGTAAAAACTTTGAGCACAAATCCATATCCAAACAGTGTCCAAAATTTAAAGAACAATACGAAATTAAAAGACACATGGCAGAAAACAATTTAACTTTTTTGGAAGCAAAGGACAGTCTTAAAAGATCATATACATCTGCTGTTACTACAACGAATAGGTTTGAAGCATTAGGTACGATAAATAATGAAAGTTTTCCACCCCTTCCAAGGCAAAACAATGTCAGACATAATATTTCCAAACCATCCACATCCAGTATCCAACAACAAACACAAAAAGTAATGCCAAGTCAACCTGAAACTTCTTCTCAATATAAAAAGAGGAAAGCCCAATCTCCTTTAGCTGAAGAAATGTTCCCTTTTCAGTTTGGACCAAAAAACCCTCTGCCACCAAATGTTTTACACAGTTCCGATTCTGATCCTAACACAGATGAATTTATTAATATGTTTTTCAATTTTTTAAAAAGTGTACTCAAAGAGTTTGATTCTTTTAACGATTTAGAAAGATTAGATAGAGCTTACATATATGATAAAATTATTAAATATAACAAACTTAAATAATGGCTAATAAAATAAAAAATAAGATAAAGATTTTACAATGGAATGCGCAATCGGCTGTAGCTAATAAATTGAGTTTAGTTAAATGTTTAAATGAAAATATCATCGATATTGCCTTAATTTCAGAGACATGGTTTAAGCCAAATAAACAATATAATTTCAAAGGCTATAAAATTATACGTAAAGATCGCCATGATGGTTATGCTGGTGTCGCAATCCTTGTCAGAAATGTATTTCGTTTTGAAGAAATTTCAATTACAAAAAATTTTAACAAAAATATTTTGATGTGTGGAATACAGATATTGGACAACAGTGAAATAACACTAACATGTTTCTCGATATATTGCCCACCAGATATACGAACAACAGTTGCAGACTGGGAGGCAATTCTTAACTGTACCAAGTCTAATAGCATTTTTGGAGGAGATTTCAATGCGCATCATCAAACATGGGGATCTTACAAAAATAACAGCAAAGGCACGCAAATAATAACCGCTTCAGACAACACAGAATTAGTACTTTTAAATACCGGAGACCCCACAAGGTTCACAAATAATGGGAATAATTCAGTCGTGGATTTAACTTTTGCAACTCCAGACATAGCAATTAATTGTGCATGGGAAACCTTTCCTGATGTACTGGGCTCAGACCATTTTCCAATTATTATAGAAATTAATAAAGGAATGGAAAGTAGAGACATCATAATACAACCTAAAACAAAATGGAACCTAAATAAAGCAGATTGGAGCTTATATCAAGAAATTGCAGATACATACTTCTCACAACACATTAAAAATAACAACAGCGTAGAACATAAGTACAACTTATTAGTTGAAGGGATAAATAAGGCAGCCAATGCCTCCATACCCATCTATCAACCTTTTAAAATGAGCAAAAAAACCTCTCTTCCACCATGGTGGGATCAAAGCTGCGAAGATGCCATTAAAAAAAGAAAACAATTGCTCAAAACATATAAGCAACAAAGCACCATGGAAAACTATATGAAATGTAAAAACGAAAATTCAAAAACCAAGAAGTTTTTAAAATATAAAGCCAAATTATATTGGCAGCACTGGTGTGAAAACTTAAATAAAAATACACCATTGACAACTATATGGACACAGGCCAGAAAAATGAATAGAAGATCTGGGGAAGTTAATACATCGGGGAATTATGAATGGCAAGAACAATTTCTAGATAAAATTTCGCCAGCTAATGCCTTGAATGATACATCACACATTTTCACAAAACAAGAACAAAATAATACCAATCATAAAATCTTCTGTGAACCTATCAGTCTGCCAGAATTAAACTATAACATAAAAAATAGAAAGAATACATCACCTGGTTATGATAATATTAGATATCCTATGATATACCAACTACCAAACAATGCCAAGATGTTTCTAATCAAAATCCTAAATGACATCTGGATTAATGGGGAATGTATAGAAGAATGGAAAAAGACTATTGTAATACCCATACACAAACCAAACAAAAACCCCCACTTATGCGATTCATATAGACCTATTGCACTTATGCCATGTATACTCAAGATTTTTGAAAGAATAATTAAAAACCGACTGGAATGGTGGTTAAATACAACTGGCTCTCTGCCAACCACACAATACGGTTTTAAAAAAGGGTTTGGCACCATTGATGCGGTGACACACTTAGTTACAGACATACAAATATGTTTAACTGAAAATGATTACAATAGCACGATGTTTCTAGATGTTAAAGGTGCATATGACAATGTCAACTGGTTCATTCTACGGGAAAAAATGATACAATTACAAATACCTCAAGAAGTTGCTAACACCATATGCAAATTGTATATAAACAGGCAAGTAGGACTCAGAGGATGTGATGGCTGTCAAGTGAAATACCAAACTGCAAATTTAGGGTTGCCACAAGGATCTGTTCTTGCACCACTACTCTTCAATATATACACCACTAATTTACACTCCTCCATATCTACAGCAACTATGATACAATATGCCGATGATTTTGTTGTTTATACACGTAGCAAACACCTCGATGAATGCATCAATCGTTTAAACTCCAGCACAGAACTCTTTTTAAGATCCATAAATGATTTAGGACTACAAATCTCCGCTGAAAAATCCAAAGTCGTTATCTTCACCAGGCATAATGTGAAACCAATGCAGAAAATTAAAATAAATAAAATAGAATTTCCAGTGGATACCAATGCCAAATACTTAGGAGTTATATTAGACAGAAAACTGACCTGGAAACCACACATTGAACAAATAGAGATAAAATGTAACAAAGGACTAAACTTCCTAAAATCCATCATGCGAACTTGGTGGGGAGCAGAACCTCAAACAGCACTAATTTTCTATAGAGCTTACATAAGATCAATAATTGATTATGGTTGTACACTTTATGGAACGGCCAATAAAACCAATCTACGTAAGCTGGACATAATACAAAACAAAGCACTTAGAATATGTCTGGGAGCAATGAAATCTACACCAGTTGAACCATTAAGAGCTGAAGCAATCGAACCTCCATTAGAACTGAGAAGATCATTTTTAGCTGAAAAAATGATTATTAAATCACTAAAGAAAAATTCACCATTCATTAGTAGCATATACAAGTTAAACGAATACGACTTAACTAAGCCTTTTTGGATACATAAGAACTCTCCTCCTATTTGTGAAGCATTAAGAAACGCGACCCTACAACCACAAACAAAGGTAGAGATCGATTACTTTGTTCACTTTGTTGTATGTGATGTGAATATACCCCATTACTCTGAATTAGCATCATCTAATAACATAGTTATTAATCAAATTTTAGACCAACATCCAAACTATGTCACAATATACACTGATGGATCAAAAAACACTGACGGCACAGGTTGTGCCTTCGTAATACCTAAACGTATACAAAAACACTATAAGCTACATAAAAATACATCTATCTACACAGCCGAGGCAATAGCAATTCTAAAAGCACTAGAATATGTACAACAGGAAGAGGAACAGAATGCCATTATCTTCTCCGATTCACTTTCGGTTCTTAAAATTCTAAAATCCAACTCAAACACAACAAATGATATTATCTTTAACATTCAAACAATTATTAAAAAATTACAAGATCAAAATAAATTTATAAAATTCTTCTGGGTTAAAGCACACGTAGGAATAACAAACAATGAAATTGCAGACAAAATTGCCAAAGAAAGCATAGAAATGGGGGAACAGATAAATTGCCAATTAACTACGGATGAACAAATAAACATATCAAAACATAAAATGATGAGAAAATGGTCCTACTTGTGGCAAGAATACACATTTACAAATCCAACACGTTACACCAGAATAGAAACCAAATTGAGGAAAAAACCTTGGTACAATAAGTTCGATTACAATCGCAAAAGCATAACCACTATTAGTAGAATGAAGTTTGGTCATGCGTGTTATCCAGCACACTTACATAAAATCAAAATACTTGAGAGTGATCTTTGTGAATTTTGTAATAAAATCGGTGACCTGGACCACATATTTTTTGATTGCCAAAAATATAGGGCTCAATCCAATGAGCTGTTCAGAAAACTTCTAAAATTGAACATTGAAAGCCCATATAACATAATGCATCTTCTTGCTTTAAACAGAAAGGAAATTTACGATTGTCTGTTGTATTTCGTCAGAATAACAAAAATACAAATTTAATAATACCTTTTGCTGCTACCTTATGTCTTTCCTTAATGTATATGTACCTTATCTATCCGAGGCCTACCTTTGATTGTTTATAAAATGCCCTGATCGGCCCCTGGGCGAGAAGAGTGTAATCCTTGTGTCAAATCCTTGCCCTCTCTTTTATTACAAAATTTGTATCTGGCTGTGTGGGTTTTACCTTAAAGCCAAAAAAAAAAAAAAAAAAAAAAAAAAGATGCTAAATTGATTTCCTTTGAAACAGATCTTATTGCATAGAAAGCTGAGGAGAGTTTATCACTTAACGAATCGATATGAAAGAACCATTTTGCTGTCGAAAAAAATACCAAGAAATTTTACAGAATCAACGGTACTGATCTGACTGTTATTAAGAGGCAAAGGTTGACGAGCTCCTTTATAGGATAATGCTGGTCTTATCCACGTTAAAAGAGAGTAAATTAGAGTCAGACCAGATCTTTAACGTCTGTAGATCCGAAGTTATAGGTTGCATGAAAAGTTGCAATAGTTGATGCTCCAAGTAATACTGAAAAATTGTTCCATCGATTTTTAAATTAGTGATGGAGATTTGCGATTTCGATCTTCAAACGCTCCAAGAATCCAATATAGTAGTCGCTGTTGATTATTTCTCCATATTTCAAATAGTCAATGAAAGTAATTCCTTGCGGGTCCCAAAATACAGGGGCCAAAACCTTTCCGTTTTGATAACTTTAGAGTACATGCTATCTCTTGCAACTTCACTTTGCAATTTGAATAATAATGTTCATCATATTTTCGATGTTTTCGGGAATAAATGCATCATTTGGCCTTCTTAAGCGCTCAACATTATTGGCGTGGCAGTACTTTTGAACTCAGCAAACCATCGTTTCATGGTTGTTATAATCGATTGAGCAGAGTCCCAGTTACAATTTTTGAGCCGTTGCTCAGCTTGGACGGTATTTATGCTTTTGAAGGGTAGGACTACCGAAATGTCAAATCGAAAATTCATTAGATTCACCATATGCCGGTTAGGCTCAGAACTTATTCACGTAAGATTTTATTGAATTGACGAACAAAAAGGATTCATAACATTTTTGGTTAATATTGATTTCACACTATCGATGACTAAACCATAACAACTTGTTTACAATAATAACATCACGACCTAGCGTAACATCGTGTAGACATCGCCTTTACGTTAATACTTGCTAACTACCACTCTATATCAGCAGGGTTATATAGTATATTGGTTATTGACTTTGAGTGAGGTTTAAAGATATTTTATACAGCGTGTCCTAATATTACTAAAAAGGGACAAATCACCGAGTGATAGAGGATATATCGACATACCGCGTAAGAGATGAAGTGACGATCTTACCTATCTTCCATGGATGCAACATCAACCCTCCAATGAACAAGCCAAATTGTTTATATAAAGGACGAAGAAGAATTATTGGGAAATAGCTATAAGACGTGTCAGTATAAATAATTGTTTAAAAACAAGCCTTGTTAAAAAATATATTTAATCTGTGTTTGTCATATTAAAATGTTCTTAAAGCTTCCATCTCCATTTTCATCCGGAAAGCAATTTCTGATGGCGAAGAAAAATTGGTTAAGTTCCCGTCGCCGTCTCGTCTTCCTCGAAAACTCACACGTCTCTGTTCTACCCTTGATTTAAAAACAACCCTCTTGTCACATGGGAAACAAGTAAACATTGAAATATTATGTAAACACTTGACAGAGCCCACGAACCCTCTAATAGTTTTCTCTGCAATTTGTATACTGGAAAAATGTTCTTTCTTTCGCTTCTCCGGTGCACGTCGCTGACAGGAGTCGTTCCGGAAAATTTGTTGGAAAATGAAGACGTTCAAAAATCCGAGTGTTTGCAAATATAATTGCTTTAGCTTTTAGTTTGGCATCAACGATGCCAACACTTGGTATTTTGTGTTTGAATGACAAAAAATGATATGAAAAATTGGTCTAAATTCTGTATGTATTCTGTAACACCGTTATTAGGTGTCAACTCCTTTCTCGCCTATTCAGAGTGCTGGTTTGCGCTCTCTGTTCGAAGTGAAAAATAAGACACTTTTGCCTTAGCATTTCAACTGAATAAAAGTGGTATACATTTTTATTTCACATTAAGTAGATACTTGGGATGCTGGATTGTAGCAGTCTAAATCCTGATTTAGAAATAATATTGACAATAGAACAGGCAAGAAAATCTTTCGAAAAAATCAAGAGACTGCTATGTTTTTCTCGAAATAAAATTCGTCTACGTTTATCAAAATCGTTGACTATTCTCTAGGCAGTTGAAACGGGGACCCTTAAAACAGCAACCATAAATAAATTGAAGAATCCTCAAAATGTCATAGACATCGCATACCTCAAACGAAGAAGTGCTGCATAGAATAGACAAGGAATGAGAACATTTCTAACACAGTGAAAGTTAGAAAAACATCATACCAAGTGATGCTTAGAGTAGTATGGACACAGAAGAAAATGAACATGGAAGTATTGCGAGAAATCAAAGAATATGAAATAATAAACACAATAAAAATAAGAAAGTTACAATATCTGGGACACATAATGAGGGGACAGCGATATGAAATGTTAAGACTGATAATATAGAGAAATATAAGAGGTGGAATGAGAATAAGAAGAAGGTGAGTATCATGATTGAAAAATTTAAGGAACTGGTAAATGTGTTCAATAGAACTACTTCAGAGCACTGGTAGATAGAGTAAAGATAGTGAACATCATCATCATCACGTAGCGCTACAACCCTGGGTGGGTTTTGACTGACTGCACAACATTTTTACAATTTGTTCGGTCCTCCATCAACCTAGGGTCAAATGAAATGTTCATTTTTCGGAGATCTGCTTGGATGTTATCTCTACATCGCATTCTGGGACGTTCGAGTTGTCTTTTGCCTATAGGAATCTCCTCCCATACCAGTCTTAGTTTTTCGTTATGAAGTTTGTGCACGTGGCCTGCCCATCTTAGTCGCTGTAATTTAATTTCTTGGACAATATCCTAACCTCCGATTGGGTGACGGCAATTAAAGAAGAAGATAAATCAGGTAAACCCGTGTAAAACTGATCTTAAGCAAGAAAAGCATACCTAAATATACAGTAATATGTATACTATTATTTTTATCTACACATATCAACGATTTGTTGAATTTCCAAAAAGTGTTTTATTAAACTTTTGTAACTTCGGTAATAGTCGTCCAAAACAATCACGAACGAACACTCATTGTCCAAACATTGGCCTTATGCAAACACAATTTTTAAAATAACCCGTATTATTATGTTTTTATTACATTCACAAATCAAATGCGTGCGTCGGTTTCGTATCCAAATCAACCCTATCAAATATTCCCACTGTAGGACAATATAAATAAAAAATTGGTCAATATTATACAACGTGAGATATTGTTTGAGTAAAATACTAAGTAAAGAATTTGTAGACTGGAAAAAGTAAAAACTATAGGTACTTTTGTTATATTTCATAACAAAAGAGAAGCAATAAAAGCCGTCGAAAAAAAGTAATCTTAATTTGAAAATAAAACTTGTGGTCCAAAAGTAGCATTGGAACAATATTTTAGTATTATTACTAAATATTGATCAATCATCATTGCGATTCTAACTTTTGACACTACGAAAGACGGCCCGAAAGAGTTCAGTTTAAGCTGCATCCAAACCATTGTCTGAGGTTGCTCAGCTAGGACATTTTTCTTCTACTTATGCTGCGCCTTCCTTGAATCTTTCCCTGCATGATTAATTTTAGGAGTTCATACCTGTCACCACGTGTTATATGACCCAAATATTGTAGTTTTCTTATTTTGATGGAATCCAGCTTCTATACCTGCTGTTCTCTATTCTTCTTAATAGGTACTTCTTCTTTGGTTATTCTGTCTGTCCAGAAGATTCTCAGCATTCTCCGATATTTCCACATTTCAAATGCTTCCAATCCATTGAGACATTATTTATTAAGAGCCCATGTCTCCACACCATACAAAAGAACAGAAAATACATAATACTTTAGTACTCGTTTTCTAAGATTTAGTCTGCAGTCTCTACTATATAATATTTGTTTCATATTATTGAATGCACTTCTAGCCTTTTCTATTATAACTCTGATTTCTTTGGTATAATCGTTTGTTTAATTAATGTTTGTCCCTAAATAATTATAATTCTAAACTCGTTCTATCGTCTTATTCTTACGCTATGATATTTTTTTATATGCCTACTTCAAATGCAATCGATTTTTTATATACGAATCAAGTAAAGCCAGAAAATCTGAAAATCATCCAGCAAATCAACAGTATTTGCAAAAGTAATTACATTACGTGTATTTCATTAGATAATTTTCCATGGATTTTCCATAAAACTCATTCATCACACACAACAAAATTCGTAGCAGGAATCATCTCCGCAGGAAAATTCCAATTGTTGTTTCATTATTTTCCACGCATTTACCAATAAAAAGAGAATCGTTGAGCGGGCTTGATTAGGTTGAATCATTAATAATTTTTGTCTCTGTTCACTCACGCGGGATCAAACCGGACAGACAGACAGGACTGGCAGGATGAAATCGCAATCAAACCCGATTTTCTATTTCGAGGGAAAACAATCGCTGAAAATCTGAAAACAGCAGGTGTAAGTTCCATCAAAATTTCAATCAGCCGGTGTTATTGTTGGAGCAAAAAGAGCAAATCATCCGGTGTGGATAGAGCAATACTGTGATCAGTGGCGGAGGTCGAGGTCCGAAGGTATTTAATAAATCAGTGATTTAGCAGAAGTTGTCACATTATAAGATTTAGCTTTGAGTTTAAGATTTAAAAAGTACAGAGTGAACATTTTTTTCCAACATAACTCTGATACCCATTTTTATAACTGATTGTAATATAAATAAAGTGTTTTAAATTGTGAAAATTTGTGTTGAACTTGTGAAAAATTCCTTGTATTTTAGGAATCAGAGTCTCGCCCCCGTTCTTGAGGCAATCGACAACTAGTCCATCAGCTTTATTGTCTTTCACCTTATCCATTGCTTGTCTGATTTCACTAGGCGTTATGCTAGGCCATCCTTCAAGAACTTGAATTAATATGTTTTTTTCAGTTGCCTCTTTATCATTATTTCGGTGTCCTGTCTACTACTGTATACCTAGTTCTTGATAGAAATCTTACAGTTTTTAACAACTCAGTCTTGTTGGTTATTATTTCACCCTGTTTGTTTTTAATTTGATTATTTTATTCTTTCTAGTTTTTAATTGTCTTTTAAATACCGTCAAGCTTTTATTTTCCTGTGATCGTTTGTTCGATTTTTTCGTTATTAGATATATTTTTTACAATCGAATTGCCTTGTGTATTTCTTGAATTATTTTCGTCATTTCCTCTTTGCTTGTGTTTAAAGGCTCTTTTATATTTTTCTGTTTCATTTAGGTTTTGGTTTCACTGCTGCTGGTGTTTTCTTCGTTTTTTATTTTTGGATGTTTCTTTTGGCTTTCTCGGATAGCTTATATAATGCATTCATGGAGAACCATCCATTTAAATGCCATTAACACAGTTTTTAATACCAGGTTTGAAGATGTTTTGACTATGAAAATATCACAGAAGATTAAACATCAGCATTTGCTCAACAACCCACAGTGGGCATTGGCTTGTTCTAGGATCAGCTTCCATTTCTTCCCCTTTCGCCTTCAATTTCGTACTCTCGCCACAGTATATTATCAATTCGCATTATGACATTGTAAAAATGGAAGTCATAATACAAGATGATGGCAATTAACCCTAACAAAGAACTTAAGGTGAGGTTTGGGAGTATCAACAGTTCTGGTTTCAGAAAGCTGTACCGTTTTTTTATCCTGTCTTATGGACTATCGCAAAAAAAACTTGATAGCTTTTTTATCTTCCTGCAATCCTGCAAATAGATTAAAAATCGTTAAACGTGTAGATATTCACTTATTTGAAGCCACGAATTCAACAATTGGTATTGGTAACTATCTTTTACTTTATTTTTAATTGAACTTCATCAAAAGCTCTTTTAAAATCTATGAAAAACATACAATATCTGGGCCTTTCTTGATTAAAAATCTATGTTGATAATTTGATGTTAGGAAAAAATGAGAGAGTCACGAATGAAGAAATCTTGCGAAGGCTTTTAAAAGACAAAATAAGTTCTCAATCAAGTAGTACAGAACACGACAATAAATATCGTTCTCACACCACTAGATTGACAACAGGTGGAACTTCTCTGGTTACTACCCCCGTGATTTTCAAAAATTATAAATCATATGGGTGCCGAGACGAAATTAAGATGAGGGAATTTTAAATAATTCACGTCCCATCTGCTCAGCGTGGTAAAAGTTCCAACGAGAAAGCTTCCTAAGTACTCCACAAAAGAGTAAATGAATTAAAAATGTATAAACATTTACAATTCCTTTGCAATCAGAAAATGCAGCGGCATTATACTCTAGTTAAATCTCTACTCTAGTTAAGTCTCGGCACCAGTATGATTTATAATTTTTGAAAATCACTGGGGTAGTAACCAGAGAAGTTCCACCTGTTGTCAATCTAGTGGCGTGAGAACGATATTTATTGTCGTTTTCTGTACTACTTGATTGAGTACTTATTTTGTTTCTTGATAGATGTCTCTACGATATTCGTGGCATTTCTTTCTTTGCAGTCCGGAAAGGGACTATGGAATATGGGACTACTGACGAGGGGAAAAAGTCCCCGAAACCGGTATAGACTCTTCCTGCACTCTTCGATTTAACTAGAGTATAATGATGCTGCATTTTCGGATTGCCAAGAAATTCAAAATGTTTATACACTTTTAAAAGAAGCAGAATTGAACAGTAGGCATTACCATAGGCTACCAAAAAGAGCACTGAATGCTAGAATGCAGGGAAAGATATCGGTTGGAAAGCCAAGAAAGCATTTTACAAAGTACATGTATGAGACAAGTCAAAGTTACAGACATACATCTTAAAACTATATATATTAATAAATGCGATAAAACATACTTAAAAGTTATTTTTAGAATATGACTCTAGCTCACAAATGTATTAATGTACAACACACCTCCGAAAGTTTGGCTGATGTAAATTCATTCGTATATCTATTGGTAATTTGTTAAAGAAACTTATGGCTGCATAATGTGTGCTACCTTCCAACAAAACAAAACGATGTTGTGGAAGCATAAAGTGATTGTCTCTGAATCTTGTTGGATAAACATGGTTAAATTGAAATTTATTAAATTCATAAATTTTGCAATGTAAATACATTATACACGAAAATATATACAGACCAGGAATTGTAAGAATATTGTTTTGTCTAAAGATGTCTCTACAAGAATCTCTAAATTTCATTTTATACATTATCGTAACAGCTCGTTTCTGAAGTACGAATATCTGCTCTAATTCAGAGGTACAACCCCAGACTTCAATGCCATATTTGGCTATTGAGTAAAAATGGGCAAAGTATACTGTTTTTAATATTGATGTATTAAAGAGACGTGAAAGGATTCTCAATGAATAACATGCACTACTTAATCTGGATTTCAAATTAGAAATGTGGTTTGACCAATTACAATTACTGTCTAATAGGACCCCCAGCAACTTCGTGCAGTCTGTTTTATCTATTGCTGCTTGTATAGTGGTTTGATGGTTTAATAAATTATTTGACGTGAAAATCATATAGGTACTTTGATTTCTTTTCATTCAAAACTAGTTTGTTGGATAAGAAATAACTGTTGATGGTGGATAGTATCTGTATAGTTTTATTTTGCAAATTTTGATTAGATGTACCTGTGACTAGAATGTTGGTATCATCCGCATAACTGATGATGTTAACCCCAGTCAGTGAATTAGTTACCAGAGCTACATCATTAATAAATACTATAAAAAGTAGAGGACCCAATACACTACTCTGAGGGACACCATAATGGATATCCAATGTGTTTGATTCGTTTACAAGTCCATTAGTTATCTTTACTTTTTGTCTTCCATTCTCTAGGTAGGAAGTAAACCATTTTAGAACTACACCACGAATACCAATCCCCTCAAGTTTTTTTAGCAACATAGAATGGACATGATTAAGGAAGTCTTACATACGACGATGAATGGAATAGCTAATGATGATGATGATGATATTCAATTATTTTTCTACTGTCTACTAACTGTTTTAATGTAAAACTTTGTACAAAATTATTTTTCTAGATTACTCGTAGGCGGTAAAACTTATTGCAGCATTTTTGTTTGTTTATTTTGATACCCCCTGAATGGGCGCCCCTGTCGTGTTGCTAAAATAGTGCTGATACAGAGGAACAGCTGTCACTGCAGAGGTCATGAAATATTCAAAAGCCACCCCTTGTCCACATTACACTCTCATTCTTTATGTAGCGCGCCTTTATCGGAATAAATGAATGGGGCTCTATTTACAAGAACAACGGTGTAGGGGTGGCTACCCCCTCAAGAATTAGCCCCCGTTAAACTATTCGGTCGCTAGCTAATGATTCGTGAAACTATCAAAAGAATATATTATTAACTGCTCCTCTCTGGGGAAATGTTCGGAAACAAACTAATATGTTTAAATGGCTTTATCGGAATTATTTTTTCGGTGACACCCCTTTGATGATTAGATTTATTTGACGAAATTACTGTTTTGCTTCGGATACGGTTTCAAGGGGTACCTACGCATGATAAAACTGGACATCGAATTATTAATGTTTCCTAATTTTAAAGACTAATAGGAGGCTTATCATATGATAATATTAATTATTTAGATTTTTATATAATAGAAAGATCAATCAAAAGTAGATTCCTATTTCATTTTCTTCTTTTTCTTCTTCTTCTTCTTCCTAAGGTGCCGCCTTCTCTATAAGGTTGATGATGATCATGATTACTTATTTGAATTCTGTTGTTCTAAAAAGCTGGTTAGACGAGCAATAAAACCACTCCCTGAGATTGCGCAGTCATGACATTCATCACCTTCCAACGCTTCAGTTTCTGCCCCGTATAGAAATATTAAGAATACAAGTTCATTCATCAGTCTCATCTTGATTTTTTGAGAAATAAATCTGCCTTTGCAAACCTTGTTCGTTTCAAAAATCGTCAAAAAAACTTTTAAATAACTAGTTAGTTAAATAACATATATTGAAGTTTAGTTAGTTTAATTCTTGGTATCATCATTCTCTTTGCCTTATCCCTATGCGGGGTCGGCTTCCCTAATTGTATTTCTCCACATAATTCTATCTTGGGTCATATCAATGTTAATCCTCTTTACCAACATGTCCTGCCTTATCGTCTTCCCCCAGGTCTTCTTTGGTCTTCCTCTCCTACTCCTTCCAGGAATCTGCACTTCAGCTATTCTTTGTATTGGGTGATTAACGTCTCGACGTTGAACATGACCAAGCCATCTTAACCTATGCTCTCTCATTTTGGCATCAATTGGTGCCACACCTAGACTTCCCCTAATATACTCATTTCTAATTTTATCCTTTTTTGTCACTCCACTCATCCATCTAAGCATTCTCATTTCCGCCACATGCATTCGTTGTTCCTCTTTCTTTTTCACTGCCCAACATTCAGTTCCGTACATCATAGCCGGTCTTACGGCTGTTTTATAGAATTTTCCCTTCAGCTTCATTGGAATTTTTCTATCACACAACACACCACTCGCTTCTTTCCACTTCATTCATCCAGCCCTAATTCTACTGCATGCATCTCCATCTATTTCTTCATTACTCTATAATACCGATCCTAGGTACTTAAAACTATTTCTTTTCACAATCATTTCACCATCCAAAGATACCATTTTATTTGTAGTAGCTCCATCTTTAAATGAACATTCCAAATACTCTGTTTTTGTCCTACTAAGTTTTAAACCTTTTTCCTCCAGAGCTTGTCTCCACTGTTCCAGTTTTTGTTCTAAGTCTCTTTCACTATTTCCTACTAACAGGACATCATCAGCATACATTAAGCACCATGGAATGTTGCCCTGTAGTTTCGCTGTTATCTGGTCCAAAACTAATGAGAATAAATACGGACTAAGCACAGAGCCTTGGTGCAATCCTACTTTCACATGAAATTTATGAGTCTCTCCCACACCTGTTCTAACACTAGTCGTTACTCCCTCATACATATCCCTCACAATTTTTACATATTCACCAGGGACTCCTTTCTTATTGAGTGCCCACCAGAGAATCTCTCGAGGAACTCTATCATATGCTTTCTCAAGATCAATGAATACCATATGAGCGTTTGTTTCTTTACTCCTGTATTTTTCCATAAACTGCCTTATTATGAAAATTGCATCTGTTATTGATTTACCCTGCATAAAGCCAAATTGATTGTCGGATATTTCGGTCTCTTCACGTATCCGTCTATCAATTACTCTTTCCCATATTTTCATGGTGTGGCTAAGCAGTTTTATAGCCCTGTAGTTTGTACATTGTTGTATATCTCCCTTGTTTTTGTAAACAGGTACCAGTATACTGCTTCCCCATTCGTCTGGCATTTGTCCGACTTCCATAATTCTATTAAATAGACCTGCTAGCCACCTTGTTCCTGTCTCTCCCAATGCTCTCCATACTTCCCCAGGAATATCATCTGGTCCTACCGCTTTTCCTTTCTTTATTTTTTGAAGCGCTTGAGCCACTTCCTCCTTGGTTATTTTGGTGACCATTGCTTGTACTGTCTCCGTTGACTCTACAGGCTGTCTGTCAAATTCTTCATTTAATAAGCTGTCAAAGTACTTTCTCCATCTCTTTTTGACATCCCTTTCGTGGACTAGTACTTTATTATTTTCATCTCGGATACATCTAATCTGATTAAAATCTTTTGCTTTCTTTGCTCTCTGTTTGGCTATTTTATATATCTTCGTTTCGCCTTCCCTGGTATCAAGTTGATCGTATAGGTTTGAATACGCTTCTGCTTTGGCTTTTGCTACTGCTACTTTCGCTTCCTTTTTCGCCACCATATAGTTTTGAAGATCTGTGTCGGATCTGGTTTCTTGCCACTTTTTATATAATTTTCTCTTCTCTTTTATTTTTCCTTGTACTTCGTTTAACCACCACCAAGTCTCTTTATCCTCAAACTTTTTTCCTGACGTTTTCCCAAGTATTTCAATAGCAGTATCTCTAATACTACTGGCCATTTTTCTCCAAATTGTATTAGGGCTTCATGTTTCAACATATTTTTTCTACTACTTCTCCTGAATAGACCTTCTTTCTCATCTTTTAGCATCCACCACTTGATTTTTTGTGGTCCTCTCCGATTTTTTGTTTAGTTTCGCTTTTTACTTCGATATCCAGAACAAGCAGCTTATGTTGCTGGCTTACTGTCTCACTAACTATTACCTTGCAGTCCTTGCATTCACGTATATCTTCTTTCCTTATCACGAAGTAGTCTATTTGGGATTGATGTTGTCCACTTTTGTAGGTAATAAGTTGAGTTTCTCTCTTTTTAAAGAATGTGTTAACAATCGCCATATCCAATGCTGTTGCTAATTCATGCATTTCATCTCCAGCTTCATTTCTAGTTCTTCATTTCTAATTCTTGGTATATTAAGTAGATATTAAAAATACCCTCACCGGCACAAAATTCCGCCACCAAAAATTTTTGATTAAGTTTGAGAATTTATAACTTTATCATTTGTAATCCGATTTTCAATATTCTTTCATTAGTTTGTAGGTACATGTTTTCATGTCGTTTGGTATTGTTCCGGTAACAAAAAAATTGCTTAGATGGCATTATACGGGAGTGAATGGAAGCGTTGTATTTTCTCCTAACTTTAAAAAATTCTGTGGAACAAACTGGAGAGCTGATTTTGTTACATACTCCTTTTGTATTATCCTGGAGGTATCCCTAAGATTTTGCTTTTTGAATTATCCGAATATCTCTTTTCTTTTAAAAGCTGTAAATAAAAACACTGCTTTGAAGGTTTACTTAAATGATAATATCAAAGGCGCTAAAATCAACAAAACAAAACAAAATTAACAACAAAACAAAACAATTCAATAGCGGGTATGTCCACCTCTGGCAGCAACGACTGCTCGCAATCTGTTTGGCATCGAATAAAGATGTGTTATCTTTGCCTGGGGAATATCCCGATATTCCTCTACCAGAGCCATGACTGTACCAAATTTTCCTATACGAAGAGGAGACCTAGGAGACGGCGAATATCCATTTTTAGTTCATCACATAAATGCTCAATAGGATTGAGATCTGGGAGGCATGAGGGCCATTCTAATCTTATCAATCCAACAAAAGGAGTATGTAACAAAATCAGCCCTCCAATTTTTCCACAGAATTTTTTAAAATTAGGAGAAAATACAACGCTTCCATTCACCCTCGTATAATGCCATCTAACCAAAAAATTTTCGTTGCCGAAATAATAACAGACGACACCAAAACACCTATAAGCTGATGCAAGAATCTTGAAAATCTGAGTACAACTAATAAAGATATATGAATTGTCAAACTTAATCAAACATTTTTGGTGGCGGAATTTTGTGCCGGTGAATGTATAATACCCTCCGATATTCACCTCATAGATAGAAAAAAGATCTGCTAGTGTTAAAATGAGCGCTTCTCAATTATGATCATCAAATAAAACCGTTTCATTGTGAGCAGAGGTTTGCAGCAAGAGCTCCACCATATAATAATCTAACCTAATCTTCGCCTAATTCCTCGCTGAATCGGAATCAAAGACTTCGCGAACCAAATTATTCATGAGAATAAATAAAATGTTAAATACAGAGACGAGGAGTGTGTCCATTATTATCTCTTTTGAATGCAAAGTGCATAGTGGCGAACGCTATCATTTTAAGATTAGTTGAGTTCGAGAATGAAGGGTTAGAGAAAAATCTTAATCCCTTTATTGCACGCCTCAAAGGGATTAAGGGCTTGCACGTTTGTATTTTTTTGCTTTTTATGTTTCCTAATTAGGGATTTGTTGTTGTGAGATGAACAGGAAGGATCTGGGTTAAAGGATTTTTCCGCGAAAATATTTTTAATACAGTATAAATGTACTAGTATAACAGCCACTTCCAGAACCACATAATATCGAAATTCATTCATTGAAATTTATTGGAGCATATCATTTAAAATCAATATTAACACAATAAAAAATAATAAATAAATCAAACCGCTAAATTTGTTTTTAGGAGAGTGCAATTAGAACGAAAATATGCATTGTTTCGGAAACATTCAAACAAGCTTATATTTTTTGAAAACCTTTTTTGTTAGTTTATATACATGTTAAAGTAAAAAGTTCTACTCGCAGATTTGGCCGCTAATTGTTTATTCATTTTTTAAACAATAACAATTTTTTTGTATAAATAATTTTAAAAATATCGTTGAATTCATCATTTTACTTAGATCAAATATGTTTCTATTTTGTTTTTGGTTATGTTGAATCTTGAATCCGAATATGGCATTACAATTTGAAAATTCTTATACAGAAGCTCTTATACAGCATGTTTGCGTAGCTAGGTACCACATGGAAAACTTTTTTATTATCAATTTTACGAAAAAAAGTTATTCTTCATAAAATGCTCTACCTGGTCTACAATCTAAGATACAACCATCAGATATCAAACTTTTTTAGTTTTATACGAGGTATGTAAATAATAATATGAATTTTTCTTAAGAGTTAAGTGCCTTTATTACTCACAATATTTTAATTAGAAGGATGTAATTAAACACTGAAACATATGTTTTAATTCCAAACATTTTTTCTTAATAACAATTTTCGATATTGTGAATTATAAAGATACTTTACTCTTGAGTGAAATTCATATTTTTTGACATACCTCGTATAAAATTAATAAAATCTTATATTTGATAGTTGCATCTTAAATAATATACGATTCAGAGTATTTTATAAAGAATAACTTTTTTTCGTAAGACTGATAATAAAAAAGTTCCAAGGTACGCAGACATACTGAGTAAAAACTAAAAAAAATTTTTTTGTTGAACATTTATTATTGTTGAAGCTTATTATTATATGTATTTTAGGTAAGTTTTACAGAAAAACGTTTTGATCACTTTGTATAAACATTTTTTTAGCTAGTAATTTTCGGTTTTTTTATTACCTTTTATTTTATTTTTATATAGTATATTTTTGTTATCCTTAATTTTCTTAAAAAGAGATAGTTTATTTCATTTCTAAAGTAAAATAATTTAGTGCATTTTAAAGACTACATCCTAATCTTAAAAAACACTTACAAAACTGTAATAGATCTGTTCAAACTTGAGTAATACCGTCTTAAAGTGGTGTTAATTCTATAAAACTACGAAATTTTCAAAAATTAAATTTTTTGAGACGTCGTATCATTTGAATTAAATTTTTAAGATTTTTTTTAAAAAAACATCGTTTAGTAAGATGTTTGAAAGGTAAGTTGTGCAAAATTTAGAGTTTTATAAGAAAAGCTGTATTACATTTTTAAATCATTTTTAAATAAAATTCATGTAAGTCTCAGTTTCAGCCCACACCGTACTTATGCCCATACATTTTATTTCTTTTTATTATAACCATAAGATAGTTTAATTATTCTTCTTTTATGTCCAGTTTGTAAAATTTCATTTGATCGATTAGTTAAAGAATTACATTAAAATAACTCAACCGTGCACTTCGCCGTACTCTATTTTACAGTGCGCCAATGTTTGTGAGAAGGGTGACTTTAGCGTTAAAAATAAAAAATTATAGAAGCTACAGATTTAATTTTAGAAAAATCTTTATATGAGGTTTTTTGTAAAATTTTCTGAATTTTGCAATGGTGAAGTCAGTTTTTTTTTTTTAAATTAGATATTCGAAGTTATTTAAAAAGCATCTAATTTCGCAGTTCATTTGTTTAATAAAAAATGAAGCACCCACTTTTCGAGTAGAACTTTTTGATATGTTGTTTATTAAACATTTCTTAATGAAATTACAAAAAGTTCTATCTTGTTTGATTTTTCCGAAGTGAAAATCTATATGCACTCCCCTATTTATTATACAGCGTATTTCTTTGGAAAGTAGCATAAGTTAACTGAAAAAAGAGGAAAATTAGGCGCTCTCAAAAACCCCATTCTTAAGGTGAAACAGTAGCGATCAACAGGTAGCGAAAACGCGTTCCAAGATTGCGGCTGTAATTTTGAATATTTTTTCGAGATATTTGGCACACGTATTCATAATAAAATAAAGAATGGCGGTACAGAGCCCATTTTGAAAAATATATTAATATGTGGAAATTAATCTGTAATTAAATACAATATTAAAAAATTGAGCATGTACCGCCATTAAAAAGAACAAAAAAATAGACTTTCTTCAAATAAACTTTTTTATCTGATGCCTAGATTTTGTGTCATTTTGGAACTACTAATGTAATAAAAAATTTTAGTAGTTCCAAAATGACACAAAATCTAGGCATCGGATAAAAGAGTTTATTTGAAGAAAGTGTATTTTTTTGATCTTCTTAATGGCGGTACAGGCTCGTTTTTTTAATATTGTACTCAATTACAGAGTAATTTCCACATATTAATATATTTTTCAAATTGGGCTCTGTACCGCCATTCTTCATTATATTACGAATATGTGTGCCAAATATCTCGAAAAAATATTCAAAATTACAGCCGCAATCTTGGAACGCATTTTTGCTACCTGTTGATCGCTACTGTTTCCTCTTAATAGGTTTAACTTCATCACTAAGGACAATAATTGACAATAATTATTTACTCTCTCTCTCTCTCTCTCTCTCTCGATCTCTCTCTCGATCTCTCTCTCTCTCTCTCTCGCTCTCTCTCTCTATCTCTCTCTCTCTCTCTCTCACTCTCTCACGCTCTCTCTCTCTCACTCACTCACTTACTCACTCTAACAAGGTTGCTTGTTATATATTTTGATTTGTCTCTTTATTTATATCCTTTTCTGACGAAATTAATTATCTATCTAGATAAGAATTTTTACAGCTGTCGTCGCCTTCCTTCTTTGAGCCAACGTCTCCAGTCGTTTCTGTTCTGCCATTCTCCGTCTCTAAGGTCTCGTCTTTCCACTACCTCGTCCAATTCATCCCTTCATGATCGTCGGGGTCTACCTCTTCTTCCATACCAAATTAAACGTTTTTCTTCGATGTAACTGAGTATGTCTTGTTCTACTGCCATTCTTCGTTTTATCTCCTCATTTCTAATGCGATCTATTCTTATTTCTTGTTACTCTGCAACTTCTTCTCATGAACTT
The DNA here is from genome assembly GCF_917563875.1 of Diabrotica virgifera virgifera. NCBI lineage: Eukaryota > Metazoa > Arthropoda > Insecta > Coleoptera > Chrysomelidae > Diabrotica > Diabrotica virgifera. The sequence continues at coordinate 12,909,655 of NC_065443.1, read as the reverse complement.
CATTTCATTTGCTGTAATTTTTGACCTGTTTCGTTTGTTTATTACCCAATTCTCTGCTTCATAGGTCATTACACTACGTACCAAGGTATGTTCTCTTCTTTGGATTTCTGGTAATCTGTCTATCCCACAGTACCCGTTCATTTTTTTAATACACGTTCTTGTATGTGCTTATCTGCTGGTTATCTCTTGCTCGGTGATTCCATTCTTTGAGAGTATGAATCCTAAGTATTTGAATTTTTCAGTGCCGTTAATTTCCCTATCATCGTCCAATTCCAAGTTTCTCACTGGTTCTTGTTCTGTTGTTAAGTATTCGGTCTTTTCTAGGTTTATTTCCAGTTCATTTTTTGTATATTCCTCTTCTAATTTTCGGAACATATAGGGCAGATCTTCTTCATCTTGAGCCGCTACCACTTGGTCATCTGCAAAACTTAATATGTAGAGCATCCCTGCAATAATCCTTTTGTGGTCTTAAATTCGTTGGAGTATTTATTGCTGGTTTTAACTCTTACCCTGTTGTTGTTGCAAAGGTTTTTACGGCTTCTATTAACCTCGGAGTTATTCCGATTTCCTTTATGGTGTTCCATAGTTGCTTTTTGGGAACCGTGTCATATGCCTTTTTTAAATCGATGAATGCCCATGTGTACTGGTCTAATTTTTGTGATTTTTTTCTAAATTAATTGTTGGAGTGTATATATGTAGTCTATGGAAGATATTCCTGCCGTGAACCCCGCCCGATCTTCTTCGATTTTATTTGAGATAGATTTTTCCAGTTTTTCTTTCAGCATTTTTCCATATAAGCGGCCCATACACTGTTGCCTCTGTAGTTCTCGCATTTCTTCTTTATCCCTTCTCCCTTTTTATATATCGAGGTTATAATATTCTATGGACCATTCCTGGACCATGGATATTAATTATATACTGGTTATTTATAAAATGTTTTGTTTCAGAGCCCATCAAATTTGGCATTAGCAGATTAGTATCGAAATCAGACGACGAAGAAGACCATGGAAATAATAACAACAATTCCAAACCCTACCAAAGAGATGACAGTTATTATAGCGGCGATGAACGCTCATCCCCTAAATATAGCAACCAAAGGTGGGAGCAAAACTCCTCACCACGACCTTCGCCTAGTACTTCCCCCGAACTGGAGGTGGATTCTCCAGTACACTCTAGATCGAATTCTCCTTTCCTTAGGCCCTCATCGGTAACCGAAATTCAAAAAGTCGATCCTTCCAGTAAAAAATCCGAAGCCTTTTCAGTGAGTGCTCTTTTGCGACCGGATAATCCGAAAAAAGTAGACAATAGATGTGTTCAAGAAACGATCTCAGTTACCAAATCATATTTCTATCCCCCGTTTATGGATTTCGTGAAAGACGCCCAGTTAAAATCAGCACAAGAATACACCTCCCAGTTTCTACCGAGACATTTAGTTCCTTCGGGGTTCTTCCCCTCCAATATGTACCCACAAAAAGATGGGGAAGAAAGAAGTTTTCTACCGAATCCTACCTCCTTGTACTTTAGTGCGATGGCAGCAGCGATGGCTTCCGGTCAGTCTCAACCTGGTAGCTATCCAGCACCTCCAACCGCCGAAGAACTCTATCGGTTAAGGCACCATCTGATGAATAACCCTTCTGGAGTTCATCCTCACCATCACCACTTCCTTATGCGACCGGGTTTGATGCCGATAGGAGATGTTTACTCATGTATAAAGTGCGAGAAGATGTTTTCTACGCCGCATGGTCTTGAAGTACATGCGAGGAGATCGCACAACGGGAAAAGACCTTTCGCCTGTGAACTTTGTAATAAAACTTTTGGACACGAGATCAGCTTAAGTCAGCACAGGTAAGCAAAGTAAAATTTTTAAAGGTAAATCCATGAAACGTGAAAATATTTCATCTATATCAGTTTACATGCTCGTGTTTTGGTCTTGGTGTTTTTTAGAAGAGACCATTTTTAATATAAAAAGTCTAGAAACATTCGTCTTTAAAATAGCACTACTATTTGACGTACACTCTTTACTTCTTCTGGTTTTTCTTCTTCTTCTTCTTCCTCTTTATAAACCATTCTGCTTGTTCATTGGCGGATTGATACCTCTATGGAAGCTTGTCACTCCATCTTTTGCGCGATCATCCCATATTTCTTCTGACGACTGGTGATTAAACTCTTACTATTTTAACCATACGTGTCTCCCACATTCTACTTACGAGAATGTATATGGTTATTTCATCATTTTTTTCTTTTTCTAGCAGTCTTCGTGTTGTAGCTGAGGTGGGTCTTGTTTCTGATGCATATGCCATTATTGGTCTTACACTGGCTTTATAAATTCTTGACTTCATCTGAGTGTCATTAAAGCATCCTGTCAGTCTATTTGCTTTTTGTACTTGATCTCTCAATTTTTTGTCCAGGTTTCCATAGTTGGACAGTGTAATTCCAATGTATTTTATTTTCATTACTTATTCAATACTGATGCAATTTCTATTTTAGATTGATTAGTTCTTTGATGATTACTATTATTTTAGTTTTCTGAATTGAGATTGTCATATTAAATTATTTTGCTCTTATGTTAAATCTGTGGATTAGTCATTGCAGACGATCTTCATCTTGGGTTATCAATATTTACAGAGTATTTTTACTTCTTTGGTGTCCATTCTACATAATATATCCTCTTCCTTTGTTGAAACTTTTGATGATTACATCCACGATTAAATTGGAAAGCATAGGGCTCAATGAGTTCACCTGTCTTCTTCCGCTGCTTATGTTTATAGCTTCGGTAAGTTGTTCATAATGTTCATCTATTTTGACTTCCATTTTGTTGTTTTGGTAGATTTTTTCAATGGTTTTTAAGATATTTAGGAGAACTTATCTGTTATATAGAAAATTGATTACATCTTTGAGTCTTACTCTAAGTGCTTTCTTCAAGTCAATCAGACACAGAAATGCAGGTCTATTATACTCTAGTGATTTATCAGTAATTAGATTTATGAAAGAATAGTGATCTGTACATGATCTTGCGGTACGTCAACCCTGTTTTCCATTAGGTAAACTTATCTTAAGATTCATTAGTTTTTGTAAAATTTTAGTTGTAAGTTTTCTGGTAGTATTTTTAACAAGTTTTCACCTTCGTAGGTTTCAGGCTGTTATTTATCTCCTTTTTTGAATAGTAGAATTATTTCGCTAGTGAACCATTCTTCTGGTATTTTATTATGTTTTATAATTTTGTTAATTAACGTTTTTCTGTGTATACCTGCAGCTGTTCTGTCCAACTTTTCAAGTGTTTTCCTTGTGTATTTATATTAACTTCTACATATGTGGGTATTTCTGCTGTTTCTGGTTCTAGTGACATTAGTTCTTTTTCTGCATAGAGGTTTTTAGATAGCCAATCGATGTATCCTTTTACATGTATTTTGGTTCTATTATAATTCCTTTACATCCATTCTATGACCTCCTGTAAAACACCATATTTGCTTTTGCAGACCATGATACTCTTTACAATACTATCTATTAATTATTAATTGTATTTAATTAATTTTTTAATATTTTATTATTGATCTTTTGATAATTATAGGATTTAAAATACAAACAAACAAACAAACAAACAAAATTGGAAAGTAAAAAATTAGTCAAAGAAAAAATCTTGGAACAGCTATTTGAAATTAACTAGTTTTGATAGGAAATAAGCCTCAATTTTATTAAAAAAAAATGATTTTATTAACGTTTTGACGCCCAAATCGGGTGTCGTTGTCAAAATACAAAAAATATTAATGAATTACACAAAAATATTGTATAGTAAAAAAACTCTTCTAATAATTTATTTAATCTGACTTATTTATATTTATTTTAGCTATTTGAAAATAATTTGGATTACTTGATACAAATGATAAATAACACAAAAATTACTTACGAATTCTTCTATCTTGACAAAATAAATCAAACAAACCTTACCTAAAAAAAAAGAAAATATATTAGTATATTGATTTCACATTTTTTTTCATATTACTAATGTATCAAACATTTAAAATCTATCTAAGAATTTTTTTTCATATTATTAATCTCTGTATAAAATATTATACAGGGTGTCCCGAAAAGATTGGCCATAAATTATACCACAGATTCTGGGGTCAAAAATAGGTTGATTGAACCTCACTTACCTATATACAATAGTGCACACAAAAAAAGTTACAGCCCTTTGAAGTTACAAAATGAAAATCGATTTTTTTTTCATATATCGAAAACTCTCAGAAATTTTTTATTGAAAATTGACATGTGGCATTTTTACGACAGCAATATCTTAAAAAAAAAAATTAAGTAAAATTTGTGCACCCCATACAAATCTTATGGGGGTTTTGTTCCTTTAAACCCCCCCAAACTTTTGTGTACGTTCCAATTAAATTATTATTGTGGCACTATTAGTTAAACATATTATTTTTAAAAGTTTTTTGCCTCTTAGTACTTTTTCGATAAGCTAGTGTTTATCGAGATATTTTGAATACTTGTCGAATCCACCACATATTTGTATATGGTTAAGTACGGTTATAGAGACCTGTTAATAATCTGAAAATTTATTTATAATTTACATTTTTAGGTATATTTTGAAAAAGGAGCTACATCTCGATAAAAGGTGACTTATGAACAAAAGACTAAGAGACAAAAGTTTTAAAAACACTGTGTTTAACTAATGATACCACAATAATAGTTTAATTGGAACGTACACAAACATTAGGGGGGTTTAAAGGAACAAAACCCCCATAAAATTTTTACGTAAATATATTGAAAAAGAAGCCGCATCTCAATAAAAACTGGCTTATCGAAAAAATACTAAGAGGCAAAAAAGTTTTAAAAACGTTGTGTTTAACTAATGGTACCACAATAATGAATTAATTGGAACGTACACAAAAATTTGGGGGGGTTTAAGGGAACAAAATCCCCATAAATTTTTTATGGGGTGGACAAATTTCACTATAATTTTGTTTTAAGATGTTCCTGACATAAGAATTATACATGTCCATTTTCAATAAAAAATCTCTAATAGTTTTCGATATATTGAAAAAAATCGATTTTCATTTTGTAACTTCAAAGGGCTGTAACTTTTTTTGTGAGCACATTTGTACTAAGGTAAGTTAGGTTCAATCGAACTATTTTTGACCCCAGAATGTGTGGTATAATTTATGACCATTTTTTCGGGACACCCTGTATACAGGGTGAGCTTTTGGTCGATAATTCCATTGTGATAACCATGGCATATAATTCCATTGTGGTAGAAACAGAATGTCCAAAAAAGGTGAAAAAATTTTCTGAAAACTCAAAGACTTACACGAATTGATTAATTTTAAACAAAATTCCAAAAACAAGTAAAATATTGACCCATGGTATTTTCCAGGGCTGTTCATAACGTGGAAAAAGTTTTCGAGTGCAAACAGTGTGGGAAATCCTTCAAGAGATCTTCGACGCTGTCAACGCACCTGCTGATACATTCTGATACGAGGCCTTACCCTTGCCAGTATTGCGGCAAGAGGTTTCATCAGAAGTCTGATATGAAAAAACACACCTACATCCATACGGGTAAGTCTTTGTTAAGCTCATTTAATAACAGTTTTAAAATTAACATAAAAAACTATTGTTAAACTTTGTTTAGCAGTAAATGGTTGACTTTAATTAGTGCGGTCGTAAATATTATTAAATTTATCTGACTTGGCCCATTGTTAAGACCGGTCCGGAGCGATAAATAAACGAGGTAGACACAGTTGGTCTTTTGACAATTTACACTGACTAGACCGTACTCCTATAATAAAGCAAAGGATCCACAAAATTTACAATAATTACAACGACAAAAACAAAAAACGGATGTAAAATATATTGCTTTGCCTTATATAACCGAAATTAATGTTTTCAAATGAGTTTTAAAATAAATTAAATCTATTTTAATTGATAAGATTATAGAAAAACAAACATTAAAACATATTTAAATTTTACCTGAAACCGGCCTTTTATACTATTATCGGTTAACCCAGGATGTTTATAGTTGATACTACTTGAAGTCAACCATTTACTGCTAAACAAACTTTAGAAAGTTAGATTTGTTAGATTAGGATAAAAAAATGGCAGAGACCAAAATTTATAACGAAAACTTCCAATATTTGTACAATCGAAAATTCTATCTCTGTGCTCTAGTAACTTTTCCTCCAAAGATAAGCCAAGAAGAGATTTCCGAAACGATGTCAACGGCGCAGATCGTTCTAATTATCTCGAACAAATGGCAAAACAGCGAACGGCGAAAAGAGGCCGGAAAAGCTTCAGATCCACTTAAAGCCCTGCTACGTGCCCGAAAACTAATTAGTGATATAAAAATCCGTCGAGACTTAAAAACAAATGAAAGTGCGACCGTGCCCGCCCTTCCTAATTGGTCCGGGGAACTGGAACTGAAAAAAAGTGACACTCCGCATGCAGGGCTTTCACAATTAAAAAAAGGGAATCTTCTCGTTTTCCTTTAGTAGAGCAGCTTACGGAACGATCAGAAAAATATTCCATTTTAGTATAAAATATATGCTGACATGGCAGAGGACGCAAAAACTAACTAAGAGAAGTAAACATTAAATATTCGAAGATATTGACAAGTTTATTAATTTTTTTTTATATAGATTTTTTACTATATTTAATGAAAATAAACCACAATTTTACTCGAAAATAAGTTTTATTTGACGTTTCGATATCTGCAAATGACAAATATGGTTTCTGTAGATACATATTAGTTTTAGAAAATATTTTAAGCAAGTGTAATATCCACAGGAACGATACACTACACACTTTAAAACACCACTGCCTATCTTTCGCGAATGACTTTGATCTCCTAACAAGATTTAAAAAAGCTAATAGGTGTATCCAGAAAAATAGAGGAAGATTTCAATCAGGATGGCACTACAGAAGCATATACATTCTACATTACTGAAACAACTCAGAGAGGGATATAAACCACGCACTAATCTTTTTAGGAATATCGAAGAACAAATTATCAGTGACGATGCATCAATAAAAGGCTGAGAAGTATTTCGACGGTCTGCTAACACGGCAAATACCAACAAACGCAATCCATGTAGTAGAAGATTTCGAGATAACAGAAGATCAGAACGAGAGTAATTAATCAACATACTCACACACAAGACAGGAAATAATGGATGCCATTAAAGCACTGAAGAATAACAAAGCACCAGGGATTGACAACACAGCAGCTGAAATTCTCAAAACTGGAGAAAACACACTGACAGATAGATTCCATAAACTAATAACAGACGTGTGGAACACAGAATAAATTCCAGGAGACTGTAAAAAATCACTTATATGTCCCATCCACAAGAAGAGAGACAAACTCAGCTACAAAAACTATAGATTCATATTATCCTTACTTTGTGTGAGCCATAAGGTGTAGCGGACAAATCTTGCAACTTTATTAACGTATATTTCTTAAATAATTTATATTGTTAATTGAAATTGTCAAATTGACGTATATTTTATGCCTAGGTTCATTGAAGAAAATGAGATTTCGCAAATGATGTGTTATACATAGTAAAAATTATATGTTGCTCCACAATATTAATATGATATGCAATTATAGTATGATATAGTTAGACCCAAACCCAGACATCCAAAGTGAAAGTTATCCTCCAACACCAAATTGTTTTATATGGTCCACATAATGTTCAGAAAAAAGTCACACCATTTTGAGCGTCAGGTTTGGGGGGGAGAGGGGGGAGAAATCTGCAAATTCGTAGTTTTTTACGTTTTTCGTCAATATTTCTAAAACTAAGCGGTTTAGCATGAACAACCTTCTACACAAAATTGTTCTGCATTAAATTTGAAATAAAAAAGGCCCTATGCATAACCCTTCTAAAATGAACGGTTCCAAAGTTACGGAGGTAGTATAGTATAATATTTATAAAATATAAATAATTTTTTGGACCAATTATTGGTCCAAAAAAAAGGCCTAACCCAGACATCCAAAGTAAAAGTTTTCCTTCAACACCAAATTGTTCTATATGGTCCACATATTGTTCAGTAAAAAGTTACACCATTTTGAGTGTCCGGTTTGGGGGGAGATGGGGGAGAAGTCGGTAAATTATTAGTTTTTTTAAGTTTTTCGTCAATATTTCTAAAACTATGCTTTAGCGTAAGGAATGTTCTATATAAAAATGTTTTACATAAAATTTAAAACAAAAAAAGGTTCTATACATAATTGTTATAAAATCAACGGTTCCAGAGTTACGGAGGGTTAAAAGTGGAGGTTTTCGATACTTTTTATATTCACCGGTTTCTCCCCCCTCTCCTCCCCAAACCCGACGCTCAAAATGATGTGACCTTTTTCTGAACATTATGTGGACCATATAGAACAATTTGGTGTTGGAGGATAACTTTCACTTTGGATGTCTGAGTTTTTGGTATAGTTATATCATAAATATTGCCCAAAAAATATAAAAAGTATCGAAAACCTCGACTTTTCACCCTCCGTAACTCTGGAACCGTTGATTTTATAACAATTATGTACAGAACATTTTTTGATTTAAATTTCATGTAGAACATTTTTCTATAGAACATTACTTACGCTAAAGCATAGTTTTAGAAATATTGACGAAAAACGTAAAAAAACTACTCATTTACCGAATTCTCCCCCATCTCCCCCCCAAACCGGACGTTCAAAATGGTGTAACTTTTTACTGAACAATATGTGGACCATATAGAACATTTTGGTGTTGGAGGAAAACTTTTACTTTGGATGTTTGGGTTAGGCCTTTTTTTGGACCAGGTATACTATACTACCTCCGTAACTTTGGAACCATTCATTTTAGAAATATTATGCATAGGGCCTTTTTTATTTCAAATTTAATGTAGAACAATTTTGTATAGAGGGTTGTTCATGCTAAACCGCCTAGTTTTAGAAATATTGGCGAAAAACTTAAAAAACTACAAATTTAACAATTCCTCCCCCCTCTCCCCCCCCAAACCCGACGCTCAAAATGGTGTGACTTTTTTCTGGACATTGTGTGGACCATATAGAACAATTTGGTGTTGAAGGATAACTTTCACTTTGGATGTCTGGGTTATGCCATCATTTGGATCAACTATACTATACTATCAACTATACTATTATTAAAGTGAATTTAATCAATGGTATTTTGCTTGTAGTACAATGTTTACCTTTTAATAACATAACCTCAATCTTACTTTTTCTTTTTATTCTTTTTTGGGCTATGGCCTTGACAATTATCCAGTGACCAGGACTAACATAATTGGCCAATATAATTAAAAGTGCTAAAAATGTTGCTGAGCTATGAAACCAGTAGTCGCTCTTCCGAACTTGCACGGTCCCAATACGCTGATCATAAACAGGATAGTCACTTTACAGAGCAAATTATAAAAGTATACCAGGCCGGATTCAGACCAAGACTATCTAGTACTGACTAGTTTTTCAACGCGAAAAAGTTAGTTAAAGCCTGGGAGCACGATTTATATATCAATTTTTTGTAGATTCTCGACAAGCCTATGGCAACATAAACAGAGATCAGATATACTTAATTATACCAGAATTTAGTATACCAAGGAAATTGGTAAAATTAGTTCAAGCCATTAGTTCAAGCACACGAGTTTATAATTAGTTGACAGACCCATTCCAAATAACGAAAAAAAAATTAAACCCTAGACAGATTGTGATGCACGGAGACGATGTAAACTTGATAGGACGATTCTCAAGAGACATCACAGAACATTATGAGGAGCTTGAAGAAAATGCGAAATAAATAGGGCTTGCCGTCAACGTAGGTAAAACTGAAGCCCTAGTACAAGCAATGAAACAACAAAACTTGTAAAATTTGGCAGTAAATGACGCAAATATTGAAGTAGTAATACAGCTCACATACGTGGGCTAAGGGGTAACTGCGGTAGCCAGGAAGCAGAAGTATGGAAAAGGATAATGCTTGCTAACAAAAGCATACTTCTCTCTGTCGCAGGTGTTCACAGACATCCTCAGGGAACTAAACTCCAAAAAATTAGATTGGTCAAAAAGATTAAAAAAATACAAAAAATGTTCTAAGAGTTTTCCACTTAAAATGTATTGGTTTCTTCATATTTCACGTTGAAACTTTTAATTTTGGCATTTGACGCACAAAAGCCAACTTTCAAAAGCTATTTCTTCACGTTTATTGCCACAGACACGATGAACTCATCATTCTTTTTGTTTTTTATAAGCTAAATTTTTGAAAGAATGATTTTTTAAATAAAATTCATATTTTTTGAGTAATTCGCAAAAAAACCTTTTGAAAAAGTGTTTTCGTTTCATTAAAAATTAATATTTTCACTTGCGATAATAGTTTTTGGAATCAGTGCATAAAACATATTTTTGTCCGGTGTTTACATGGGTGAAACTCCAAGAACAATAAGAACAGGATAGACAAGCATAAAACTTACGTTAAAAATAAAGAACGCTAAAGACGGCAGAAATTCGATAAATAAGTACGTAAATATAAAACGAAAATAACATTCTTCTTCATATCTTTATTTCTTTATTTATTTACCGCTTAAAATATTTTTCTGACTTAAGCGCCCATACTACACGAAAAACGCGGAATCTGCCCCATTTCGTATCATCTAAGAAAAAAGCTGTTTTTTGAGACACAATCAAAATTACCCTTCGAGAAATGCCAGTGCGATGGCAATTTTAAAAATGGACTTTTTCTTAATTGCGAAAAAAGTCCAATTATAAGAAACATCCCGACGTTAATTGATTTGGTAACAAGGAAAGAATGTTCTGCTTTAAAATAATTATTATTTGAGGCGCAAGCTTCGGCCTTATTTATTATTTTGATGGAAATTACGTGGCTCTGTTTATTTTTCGCGACATGCGGGCACAAAAATTAGAAAAGCTCTAATTAAATATTTCGAGCCTTTTTTACGACTCCCACAAATCATTCCTTTAGGGGAATTTTTAATTGTTAACACTCTCTCAGAGAGTGAGCAACGTTTATATTATATTAACAATCTAAATTATAAACATCTACTTTTCAACGCTAGGACAAATTTATACAAAAATATTAAGTTTTAAGAGAAATCATGTAACGTTATAAACCACAATAGTAGGGGAGCAGAGTATGCTAAATGTGCAGTCACTCGAGCGCTTTGGGGACATATTGGGTTGCGAAGAGTAGGTCCTAAAATCAAAAAAGTTAAGTAAAGTTTTCCATTTTAGTGGGGACTTTCCATTTTTTAATTTAATTTTCCATTTCCAACAATTGTTTTTTTATCTAACAATAAAACACTGAAAACGTTTGTTTTCTATACTTCCACAAAATTTATTATTGTTTTTTTAGATTATAGCGCCATCTATCCATAATTCGAAAAAAATTTACGTAAGGAATCCAAATCTGCAATAAAAAATGGAGGCCACCATTAAATATTTTAAAGTAACCCCCCACTCCACCTCCGTGGGGGGTCGTGTTTGGTGCCATTCGATAGATTTTTCAAAAATATTGAATAAGTCTATTTTTCAGTTTTTCGATTTGATGTTCATTTTGCGAAATATCGCAGGATTCGTATTTAAAATATTAAATTTACCCCCCACCCCTCTCCGTGGGAAGTCATGTTTGGTATCATTCGACAGATTTTTGAAAAATGTTGAGTAAGTATTTTTTAGTTTTTCGATCTGTCATTCAGTTCGCGAAACATTCGCTTTCTTCTTATGAAACTTTGGGTCCCTCCCATTTCCTTACGCCCTACTCAAATCGTCAGATTTTTGAAATAGTCACTGTTTTGCATGTTCTTAACTTACCTTTATTTTCGAGTTTTTTTAAGGATAGATTTTTTTTTCGGCCCCCCTTTAACGAACTCCCCTGCATTGAGAGCCAATATATGGTAGAGGTACATTTTCAGGGTACAAGGTTTCTCCCCATGTAATAATCTGACGTGCTCGAGTAACTGCAAAAATCCCCGCTTGGGCTCCCCTATCACAATTATTTTACTTTGAATTTAGGTATATTGCCGTTTTAATTTCCACTTCTGAAATCGTTATCAAAAAAATTAATATTTTGTATAATATTCCAATTGCTTTTGATCTTATTCATGTGATAACTTTCTGTTTTACTATTTTCATTCTAAAAGTAATTGGTGCCCAATAGTCCTGTCGCCAGGGGGGGTACAACGGCCTCGTTAATTCAGATGGACTTACCCAAGTTTTTTTTATGTATTTTGACCCGTAGAACACGAATTTTTTGGGTAACAGTTGATCCGGATGTCGATAAGATTGTTATAGACCAAGAACTTGAGGAATCAAATAACAGCGATTTTTGGCAAAACAAAACAATATTTTGTATTTTTTGGGTCATTCTAAGCAAAAAATATTTCTACAAGTTTTTTAGTAGGATGCACAGTTTTCGAGATAAACGCGGTTGAACTTTCAAAAAATCGAAAAACTGCAATTTTTAAACCCGAATAACTTTTGATTAAAAAATAAAATAGCAATTCTGCTTAGCGCCTTTGAAAGTTCAAGTCAAATTATGTCGGTTTTGATTATTTGCATTGCTAAAAATTTATTGTGTTATTGTTAAACAAAGCTACAAACAACTAGTGCGTGAGTGATGTTTCTATGATTTCTCATTTAAAATCGAACGAGTAGGTAGAATAGGTACTAGTGCAATCAAGACTATTTCTACGTTACATGCGTTAAAACACATGTAAAAGCACGGGAAACCCTACGTGTTTATAGCTTTGTTAAACAATAAAAAAATAAATTTTTACCAATGGAAATAATCAAAACCGATATAATTTGACTTAAACTTTTAAATGCGGTAAGCAGACTTGCTATTTTATTTTTTAATCAAAAGTTATTCGGGTTCAAAAATTGCAATTTTTCGATTTTTTTAAAGTTCAACCGCGTTTATCTCGAAAACTGTGCATCCTACGAAAAAACTTGTAGAAATATTTTTTACTTAAAATGGCCCAAAAAATACAAAATAGTGTTTTGTTTTGCCAAAAATCGCTGTTATTTGATTCCTCAAGTTCTTGGTCTATAACAATCTTATCGACATCCGGATCAACTGTTACCCAAAAAATTCGTGTTCTACGGGTCAAAATACATAAAAAAAACTTGAGTAAGTCCATCTGAATTAACGAGGCCGTTGTACCCCCCCTGGCGACAGGACTACAACTTTCCTTTCAACTAAATATTCTGTTTAATGTTTATTCTTCAATTCCAATTTTCACGTATGTTCTATTCTCATTTACTCTTCGTACGTATTCAAATTGCGCAGTTAGCTGAACTAGCGACAAAGTTTATTTGTCTGTTGACAATTGTGACTTCTGTCAGTTTTACTGCAAAACAATAAAAAGGAAACATTTTTGATGTATCTCTTTCGTCAATAAAATCGGGGATTTACCGGAGGGGCCGCAGACGTTCGGATAGAATTAGCGTCTATTTGCAAAGACAATGACGTCGACTTTGCTAAGTAACAAGACACTTACTCAACACACACACTACACATTACACTAAGTACCTGAAAAAACCCACTTTACCATGCCAATGGCCACTACTTGTCGGGGCCATCGACAAGAAAATAAAAAAATGTGGGATTTTTGTTCCCAAAATTCATTTATGTTATTTAAAGAAATTTAAAGAAATCGCGAAGAAAAGTGAAAAATATTCAAAACAACAATAACTCAGAAGGCGGAAGAAATAATATTAAGTCATAATAAAAAAAATAAACAAACATTTTAAGACGACAGCAGACAGAATGGTGAAGTGAAATCAAAATATTAGTAAAAGCCAAGAAAATTACCTGGAAGAAATATAACCAAACATTCATAGAAAGTGATAAGAAAGAATCCTCGGTATATTACAAAGAGAAACGCAGCAAAAAGAGCAGTCCAGCTGGCAAAAAGAGAAAGCTGGGAAAATTTTGGAGGTAGCTTAAACGAAGGATATAAAATAAAAAACAGACAATTCTGGACTTGCATAAAGACGTTAAAAGTTGACAAAAGAAAATAAATAAGCGAAATAAAAGACAAAAACATTCAACTAAAAACGGAGTAAATAAAACAATTAGAAACTTGGAAAGAACATTATATGTATAAAAATATTTGTGGGCGTTCCAGCAGAAGAATAGGTACTTAGAAGAAGACGAAATACTGAACAGTTCACTTATAAGATCATCGCTTAAAAAAGGTTTCGATTTTAAATTTTTTGTTGTAATCGATACCTATAACCGATTCATTCCACAATCTCTAGTATTCGCCAATTATCTTATTAAACCGTTACCCTTACCGGCAATTTCCGGTGAAACCACCACCCCCATACATCGAAACTAGCAAAGCGTTCTATCAATATTTACAGACCAACACGCACCTTCTTCTAACAACCCGTCAAAATGTTAAAACACCACCGCCGCACGCCAAGCTCCATCCATCCATGGCCCACCAGCCGCCCATCGAGCGCCTCTTCAGTCCATTAGTGGCACACTCTCGAACAAAAGAGCATCGCGTGGTAGCCGGGGATCCCGCGGTGTCGAGTTACGCGATACCATCACCCCTTGATCTTTAATAAAATAGTTCGGTTCGAACTATCAATTTTTCGGTCACGAAAATGCGTCACTGTTTTCCTTTGTGGTCCATATGAGGTCTGACAATTAAATTTCGAGACGTTCGCTATAACATCTTTGTGGAGCAGTTGCAGGAGCGCGTGGCGCAAGTGTAATGGATACGTGCCTTTAAACATTTTTGTAATTTTCCACCTTGGACATATTCTCCATCCGCATATCTTTGCCGTTCCGGTGTGTAAAGCAGGGCTGTCAGGTCATCTTCCATCAGGCTGTTGATTAGCTTCGCAGATTTTTGTATTACATCCTCTAATGGTTCGTGGCACGATTCTGTCAAAGGATTTGATTTTTGAGAATAGATAAAAGTGTCAGTGCTAAATCTGGCAAATAAGACGGGTGGTCTATGACTATGATCTGGTTATTGTCCAAATGACACTTCATAGAGTATGCGTTATGAGCCGGGGCGTTGTCGTGATGAAAGATCGAAGAGTTTCTTTCTAAATAGCAGACAAAGAGATAGCAGTGGTCTCATTTTTAGATACGAAACGGGCATTTAATATAATGTTACCACCAAATCTTTTTTTAAAGCAATGAGTAGAAGAGGCACACCTACGGTAATATCCAGATGGTTAAGGGCATCCCTGGAAAATAGGATAGTAATATCCACCCACTGGGTAAAGCAACTATCAAAATAATGGCAGGTGGTGAGTGTTCACAAGGAGGAGTTCTGTCATCACTACTTTGGGAAACAGGGAAACCTTGGTAGATGATCTCAACAACTAGTTCACAAAAGACTTTTACTCTCTAGGATACGCTGACGATATTGCAATCGTCATTAGGGGCAACTTCGCCCAAGTTGTATCTGTAATAATGCAAGCAGCCTTAAATATAGTTGATAGCTGATGTAAACAAGACAGAATGTCAATCCCCAAAAACATAAATCATCAAAAACACAACCCTTCACAAAAAAAAAACAGCATTACAAGGCCTACAATCGTCGGTGCTGTGAGGAACAGATATTCCATTTGGCAAAAAGACGAAATACCTAGGAGTATATTTTGATCATAGGACATATTTTGACCAGGAATACTCACATACTAAAAATCACACAGAAAGCTAGTACATGCTTGGGCAGATGTAGAAGAATGTGCGGTAAAAATTGAGGGCTCAATCCCAAAATGACTCTATGGTTATACACAAGGCTTATGAGATCAATGATAACCTATGGGTCCGTGACGTGGTGGGCAAAGATGCAGGAAATGGAAACAATAAGGTTTCTAATATACAAAGGCTAGGATACCTGTGTATTAAGGAGGCCATAAAAACAACAGCATAGCAAAATGCCATCATCAGAGCTTCGTCTTATAGGTATAAACACCTCATTGAAGAAAAATAATTGTTGACAAACAAAATATTAAATTTAACATTTATTCAGGGCTACGCTTCTGATCTTGAGTAAAAACCCTTAAGAGGAAAGGAACAAAATGCAAAATTTTGACGCCTGTCAAAATTTTCAATGTATTTTAAATGTAATAATTTTTTTCGATTCTTGAGATTTTTGAAAAATAATAAACTATTTGAAAAACTAATAAATATTTTTAAAAAATTTAAACGCAGAATAAAAGATTACTTTATTACCGAGGGCCGAAAGTTCCTTAGAATGAATAAAAAGTTTTTTTTGAATGAGATATTTGAAATTAAAAATCACACTACCTTTTCTCTTAGTTTTTTTTTTCAGGGACTTTCAGCCCTCGGTAATAACGTAGTCTTTCATTCTACGTTTAAATTTTTCAAAAATACTTATTAGTTTTCTCAGGATTCGAAAAAAATGAATCCCATTTAAATAGCATTGAAGCCGAAAGTTCGTACCCATCCCCTTAAAAAAACAACAAATTAACCAGGCGCATAGTGCTGAAAATAGTGGATGCAACAGCTACGCGATATATGAAGTTTTGATAATAAACTCAAAATAATATACCAGGCAGGGAAGACTGGAAGGCATGTGTACCCATACAAGCGGAAGCTACCTGATACACTGATGACTCAAAAACAAAGAAAGGTGAAAGATCCCATAAGGGTAATGAAAAAGCTGATAAAATTACCAAACAAGGCTCATTAATGCCATTCGTTGGAACGGAATCCTTCTCTGTAGGACGTTCGCCAAAATGTAAAGCAGACCTAATAAGCAAAGATAGGAAATCAGTCAAAGCCATAGTAGGTGTGCTAACAGGGCAGTGTAAGTTGAATCGACTGTTGAAGCTGAAGCTGTGTGATGCTTGCCTCCAAGTTTTTGGCAGTTATTCTATGTTTATGGCTTTCTGGAACATGTACTGGATCATCGTATTCTTTGTTCATGTAGGAAGTTCTTATAAGTATCTAGTAGTTCTGAATATTTTTTAAAAGTCTGTCCAAATGGCCCAAGAAACTATTAAACAAATTTTTTAAATTTCCAGTGTATTTTCTTTTGGACGTTATCTACGAACTGGCCTAATCGATCACCCTTCACGGTTTCGTGCCACATAAAAATGACAGGCCGCCTATACAACCGCCACGCCATAAACCCCTTAACATAAAAGAGTCATAAGTGTCACAATCGCTCGGTAACCGGATATCTCCGAAGACTGTTATGCCGTTAGGAAAAATCGTGGAATTAGCTGGCGGGATTAGGAAAAGGCAATAATGGTAATTATATTAGTATTGAATTGTAATCCACCACTCGGCAGCTGATTCTCACGCTTCCTTCCAATTATTATTATTGCTTCTCGGATGTCAATCGAAATCATTTTATCCAATCCCAGTATCCTAAAATTTAATTTAATATCACCCAGAGATGTCTAATCAATTTACGAAGATATCGGAGATAATAGAGATGATAAGAGTATTAATATTGACTATATATAGTCATATAGTATTATAATTGACTATATATAGTCATACTATACGAGAGTAATATATTTGATGAGATTTTTCACTAATTATAGTAATTGATCCAGGTCAACAGGTATGTAAAATGCTAAGGCACGCGACCAAATAATCCGATTTAATTTAATTCCCTTCTTCAGCCTTAAGTCATCCAACTTTGGACATAGATCTCCCCAAATTTTCTTAATTTCATCAGCCCATCTCATTTGTGGCCTTCCTCTGCTTCTCTTTCCTAACCATGGTATCCATTGTTGTATTTCGTGACTCCATATTTTATCCTTCAGTCGGGCATTGTGTCCTGCGATGCTCCATTTTAATTTGGCAGCATGTTCTCCTGCGTCTTTTATTCTGGTTTTGCTTCTAATCCATTTATGTTTTTGTCTATAAGCGTCACTCCGAGCATTGAGTTTTCCATCGCTCTCTGGGCCTTTATTATTTTATCCATATTGGCCTTGGTGAGTGTCCACGTCTGTGAACCATACGTAAGTATAGGGAGGATACACTGATCGTAAACTTTGGTTTTCAAATGTTGAAATTTAAAAACCAATATTTGAAATCTAGTATTCTATTTATTTAAAGTATACCCACTAATTAGTCAAAGCAGTGGAAAATGAATGGAAGGTTTATGCTCTTTTATTTTCCTATTGTAAAGTTTATCAAATTGTAATACTTTTGAGGCTTTAACGGTTTTTTCAAAATCAGTGAGACTTTTTTGAGACTTTTTTGACACCCGAGACTGCAATACACTTAGACCTGCTTCAAGAGTATCTTTTGAAGGTTGAATTTTCCTTTATTTTTCTTGTTATTAACGAATTTTATTTTATATGTTTCCCTTTTTTTCGGTTTCGTCTGTTTTCCCTAATCCTTACAGATCTTTTTTGTCTTGTTTTTTATCGTCCTTAGTAGAGTTCTTAATTTCCTTTACAGTGAATAAAGATAGGTAGGTACTGTAACAGCTGTATAGTTAACAGATTTTGGTCGTTGCTTGAAAATTTTCTTTTTCGCTTCACGAATATGAAGAATTTCCTGGGAAGAAGTCCCCAAAACACCTTCGTCGTTACTTTATTCATCAAGAGACACCTTATCGGAAACTGAAGTTATGCTTGAGTCTGAAGAGTAAATCTTTATTTTGTCACACCTTTTCTTAGGAGGAGACTTTTTCTTGATTTTGGTGTTGTATCATTAGTACCTGGATCTGTCATTGGTCTTCGATTATAA
This sequence comes from Diabrotica virgifera virgifera, assembly GCF_917563875.1. Classification (NCBI taxonomy): domain Eukaryota; kingdom Metazoa; phylum Arthropoda; class Insecta; order Coleoptera; family Chrysomelidae; genus Diabrotica; species Diabrotica virgifera. Next base: position 12,890,948 of record NC_065443.1, on the reverse strand, counting down.
TCTCGCTTGAAATTTCAGCTGGAGCAAATGCTTTTCCGGGATAACATTAGGGTCAAATGGTGCCTGTAACACGAAACCCCGTTGGAACATTTTGTGTGTAGCAGCTCTTGGCCAGACTTTGCAAAATACTTTTCCGAAAACTCTTTTATTAATCTAATGTCCGTCGGTAGTTTTTGGCTATGGTCCAGTACAATAAAACCTATTGATCCCATTGGTCCCATATTGATCCCATATTGTTCAGAAGGCGCAAATAGAGATTTGTAGCTCGTGACCATGTAAGTCAGCTGCATCAACAATACCTGCGTCTAAGTGAGACTTAGCTCCATCGAATATCAGTAAATCGGGAGCTTGTGGTTTGAACTTTGCAAAGTAGTGTGCCCATTTTATAAAGGTTTCATTGGTCGAATCAACTGAAAGATTATCTTGCCATTCTGGCTGAATTATCTTTGAGTCTTTTAGCTTGATGAAACTAGTCACATTTTTACCTTGTTTAGCAGCAACCATATGTACCCTTTCCCATCGTTTTTAAGCTGAAATTGATTGTTGTTTTTGGAAGAGAAATTTGACATCCTTTTTCATACATATTGAAAATCAAATGAACTTTATAGTAATAGTAGGGGGGGGGGGTATGCTAAATTTGTGGTTACTAAACGTTATGGGGACCTATTGGGTTGTGAAGATTAGGTCCTAAAACCAAAAAAGTTTAGTTAAGTTTTTTATTTAAGTGGGGACTTTCCATTTTTTAATTTAATTTTCGATTTCGAAGAATCGTTTTACTTTTAACTTGAAATTAGTGTTGCCCAAATGCAAGACCAAGACGAACCTTAGACAGTCTTGGTCTTGGTCTTGCGCCAGTACACGTGGTCTTGGCCTTGGTCTTGGTATTGCCCTCCCTGTCTTGGTCTTGGTCTTGGTCTTGCAGCAAGAGTCTTGCAATTCTCGCAGATATCACAGCTTGAATATCACAGGCATAGTAAAGACTAGCCCAATTAATAAATATCTAAACAACTGACACCGGGTGGGGTTTGAACCCACTATCTAAGTGATAACTGTCTAGTTTCTAACTAACTAAAGTTAAAACTACCTCTTAAAACCCACAAAATTTCATTTGCATGTCTCAACCGGCTTTAGAGCAATAAATAAATCGTCAGTTTGTAAGAAAAATTTCACACCCCCTATTTGGGAAACGAAGCATTTATAAAGTACGTTTATGAAGCAAACTGTCATTACTTTTTTATGAAGAATTAGGTACCCATTAAAGTTTGCCATACCTATTTAAAAACATCTTGTATTGATGAAAAACATGGCTAGTTAAAAAAGTACCTAACTTTTTTATTATCCAATATAAGTTAACGAATAAAAAAACATAATGCTAAGAAAATATGAGGCTATAGTTGGGTTTTAATTTCAGTATGCTATTGCCTGCTTGAATAATAAGTTAGCATAATGCTAGAATATTCCACAGAGTGAGAAAAACCACAGTTTGATTGGTACACCCCGTATACAATGACAATAACTGACCTTTCTAGCAACAATATTATTACAGCAATACATAATTATAAAGAATAAGACAACATACTAAAAAAAACACTTAAATCGGACAACAGCTTTAGGAAATTTGAGACATTTAAAATGACCCGTTTTTAAGGTGGTGCGTTAATTTCTTGGAGAAGTGTATTTCGTTAAAATAATATTTCGGTATTTTGTTTACACGATATCCGGCATTATCTCTATACTTTTGTCTCGTATCATTTATGATACTTTTAAATAATAGCCGCGCTGTTTCGGCAAATTTTGTTTAGCCGAGTGACCTTATAGCACAGTCAACATAAACAATAAATTATAGTCTTACTATAATATGTATACCGATAAGATTTCTGGTGTTTGGATTCCTAGAAAACTAATAATGAAAAATATTAATTACTTATTATATACTTATTAAGTATATTTTCTATTAGCTAAGGTGACACATTTTTAAAAAGTTTGTATACGATATTCGATATTACTGTAGGCGTCGCAACGCATGAATGTTATGTTATGATTAGAAGGCGACTATTCTCAAAACCTGGACAATTAATTTAACAGCGAAGACATCGGCTGCTGGGAAAGACTGTACAAAATATTTTATTTTTACATTATAATACTGACCTCTGAGTACATGTCAAATGTGCCAAGTGTTTTTTTAATGGATATATTGATTCGCTTTGTATGTTTATGGTATTGTTCGTAATGCGCATAAATCCAATTTTCAAATTTTTTTTTAAAATTTTTTTTTGTTTCTCATAGAGTATCTAAGAATATAGCCGAACTTATATACTCCCTAAAACGACCCTCAGTTCTAACTGCAAGGAGCAAGAGTCTCGCAGGCTTAGTCTTGTTCTTGCTTAAGTCTTGCACGGTAAGTCTTGGTATTGGTCTTGCTAAAATTAGGCGGTCTTGGTCTTGCGAAAACGCAAGAACAAGACCAAGACTGCAAGACCAATACCGATTTTGGGCAACACTAGTTGAAATAGTCGTTTACTATAAACTTACTAAGTTTAGCTAGTCTTCCAAGGTTTATGCTTTGTGTGTTTCTTTTTACAATCTGCGACGATATTTTATCGTCTAGAGTACGCCAATGAATTAAGTAAAACGTGTTTTTGTACCGTCTTGGACGATATAAAAGTCGGATTGAAAAGCCTAGTTGATTATTATTCTTGGAGCCTTGATCGAAGAATAATAAACAACAGCGAGGTATAAGAGGTGAGTTTATGTAGGTAGTATTTCCCGAACATTTTCCGCTGTCGTTTTGGCGAGCTGAGCAAATCCGACAGTTTTCCTCTCACCTATCCTTTTACCTATCGTTATACGAGCGGTGATCGTATATCCCTAATATGTCTTTTCATCTGGCGAGCTGAGCGAGATTCCCTTTCCTTATACATTCATGTCGTATTAATAAAAGCAATTCCTATTTCACGCGGTCGTCAAAATAATTCATTCATGTACAAAATATCGTCACATCGGCCCGAACAGAAAGCTCGATGCGTATATTATAAATATATTTTATTAACGAAATTAACGAGTAATTAAGGCTAAGTATCTTATCTTTTATGTTTTGATTCCAAATAAAAATGTCTTAAAAAGAGAACTCTTTTCTTCGACTGATTTAGTTACCTGAAGCAACAACGCAACGACCTCGTTACAAACCTCTAGTAGCGTTTTAAAAACAGGCTTAACCATTTAAGGGAAACAATTGAGGCATAATTTAAATTCATATCACAAAACGAAATGAATCTCTTCAATTCAGCTTTTGTCTCATTTCTTTCCATTTGGTTCTTTTTAAATAAAACATATATTTCTGTAATACGTTGACTTTCGCACAAAATACACAACAGCCGAGTCCTTCATAATCCATACCCCACACTTTCCGTCTCCCGAGAGACCTCCGGGACCCAATTAGAATATTTTCCTTCTGGGACTGCTCCGAAAAATTTATGGAAGACAGAACGTGAGAATAGTGCCCCAAAAAAATCTCTTCGGCCTCGCCATTATTAATAATTCCCTCATATTATTTCGACGGTGGCACTTGGCGTATTTTGTGAGCACTTGACCAACCTGTTTAAAGCAAACACGAGTCGGTGAAGAGTGTGAAGAGCCGGATGGCATGGAAAGTGCAGTGCACATCTGGGCCGTGCGTGGAGTGGAGGGGTCGAAAGAACAAAGCACTTCACCTTTCACCCTCGAATATATGTGCTAATAGGGATAATGTTATTATTTCATTTCGGTGTTATTTTGTCTTTTACTTATTGTTATTCTTGGCCGGCGTTTGGAAGTTTGTTTTTATAAAGCGGTTACACTTCCTCGAAAAATTTACATGGAAAACGTTTAAAATTTTGTTTGCATGAATATTACACTTATATGAGCTTGGTAGCTTGTACACCAAGTAATTTTAAATAGTAATACCCCAGGCTGTGGGTGAAAAATAGGTCGATTTCGAGATATAATTCAGGAATTTTTGAAACCTATCAGGTGTTGTAAAGGAAGATGCCAGGAATAACTTCTACTAAAATGTAACCAAAAATATTGTGCGTTTTTTTTATTGCGATTTTCATTTATTAAATTTGCAATTTTTAATGATTTTTAATTTTGCAGCTTAGGATATGGATTTTAGAGAAAAACTTTTTAAAAAAAAGTTGTAGTAAATTAAAAAACCTACAATTTGAGGTACGGTAAGTTTAATTTGGTTAATTGGTTATTGCAAAACAGCCTGCGAAAGGTCCAAAATGGCCGTTTTTTACAATTGCAATATTTATTGTACAAATAATCTATTTTTATTTTTTAAAGCTTTGAAATGAAGATCTTTCAATTCCAAACATAAAAAAATTGTAAAGCCAAAATAAAGAATTTGTTGCTTAGATATTATAAATTGTTTATCCCAAGAGGTCAAATGTCGAAGGCTATAACGAGTTGGTAAAATATCTAATCTCCTTCTAAAGAGTTATATTTTCATATTCTGATGTAAATAAATGCGTAAAACATTTTTAAACCTCTAATTTTTGGGTTGGAAAATAAGGGGGCAAATTTCGTTATAAACATTTAGAGCTGAAGCGGCCCTGTACATCCTATGAGTTTTAACTTACAGATTATTGTTGCTGAAGATGAAACGAAAATTTATAAAAAAAAATAAAAAATTTCTACGACCAACTGAAGCCGAGATAATTTTTCGGTTTGAAAATAAGGGGCAAATTTCGTTATAAACATTTAGAGCTGAAGCGGCCCTGTACATCCTATGAGTTTCTAACTTACAGATTATTGTTGCTGAAGACAAAACGAAGATTTAAAAAAAAATAAACATTTTCTACAACCAACTGAAGCCGAGATAATTGTTTTTCTTTCTTAAGTCGTAGTGCCTTTATTTATAACAAATTAAGAAATTATTTTACATAAAATTAACATGAAGTAAAACTCCCTAGTGTAGTTGGTATATTTAATAAAAATTCTAAAAAATTTTTAAAAATCCAAACGGATTACGTTCAAAACGTTTTCGGACTTATCAGTCCATCATCAGTGAACTCTCTGTCCTTGCTAAATAGCCACAATGCCAAACACTGGTCAAGATGTATGTTCTAACTACATGGTGAAATCTGATCTACAATTTGGCTTACATTGGATGCCAACGGATTAGTACTAGGTACATGATGCTCTACTCCATTAATTAAGAGATTTTTTTAATTATTAGGTCTACATTGAACTACGTTTAGTCTGTCATGTAGAGCATCATTTACCTAGTACTAATCCGTTGGCATCCAATGTAAGCCAAATTGTAGATCAGATTTCACCATGTAGTTAGAACATACATCTTGACCAGTGTTTGGCATTGTGGCTATTTAGCAAGGACAGAGAGTTCACTGATGATGGACTGATAAGTCCGAAAACGTTTTGAACGTAATCCGTTTGGATTTTTAAAAATTTTTTAGAATTTTTATTAAATATACCAACTACACTAGGGAGTTTTACTTCATGTTAATTTTATTTAACTAGTTGGTATACAGCCAACCTTCGGGTATTATCCCGTTTTAAAATTATTTTACAGTCATTGACTAAAGAAAGACTTGTTATCTTAAAATAAAAATTATTATAAAATATAATTACATTTAATTATTAAAAATTATTTTTTAAATCGGTGCTTTTGCGAGCGGCCAAATTTTGGAAATCGCCCGGCTCGCTTCAAATCCGCGCGGTCGGAAAATTTTTACGTAACTTGTATTAAATTTTGACGGAAAACAATACCATTATTATTAATTACCATTATTATTATTAATTACCATTATTATTAATTATTATTAATTACCATTATAATATACAGTCTATTTACAACTGTATTTCTTTTTCTTGATAAACTTTTATATGTGAAATTTCATTTCTGAAGAAATAATATTACAAAAATGATACATGAAATATATAACTATATTTTTAATTTTTTCATTGTTATATAAATATAATAATAATAATGTTACTTCTTACTATAATATACAATATAAAACTTTTTCTTCTTGTAGTGACTATTCTTTTTGGATTTCACGTATAAAAGTTTATCAAGAAAAACAAATACAGTGTTAAATAGACTGTATATTATAATGGTAATATTATTAAATTGTTTTCTGTCAAAATTTAATACAAGTTACCTACGTAAAAATTTTCCGAGCGCGCAGATTTGAAGCGAGCCGGGCGATTTGCAAAATTCGGCCGCTTGCAAAAGCACCGATTTAAAAAATAATTTTTAATAATTAAATGTAATTATATTTTATAATAATTTTTATTTTAAGATAATATAAGTCTTTCTTTAGTCAATGACTGTAAAATAAGTTCTTAATTGTTATAAATAAAGGCACTAGGATTTAAGAAAAAAAAAAAACAATTATCTCGGCTGCAGTTGGTTGTAGAAAATTTCAATTTTTTTATAAATCTTCGTTTTGTCTTCAGAAACAATAATCTGTAAGTTAGAAACTCATAGGATATACAGGGCCGCTTCAGCTCTAAATGTTTATAACGAAATTTGCCCCCTTATTTTCAAACCCAAAGATTTTCTCGGTTTCAGTTGGTCGTAGAATTTTTTTATTTTTTTATAAATCTTCGTTTCATCTTCAGTAACAATAATCTGTAAGTTAAAAACTCATAGGATGTACAGGGCCACTTCAGCTCTAAATGTTTATAACGAGATTTGCGCCCTTATTTTCAAACCCAAAAATTAGAGGTTTAAAATATTTTACGCTTTTATTTACATCAGAATATGAAAATATAACTCTTTAGAAGGAGATTTGATGTTTCACCAACTCTCTACGATTTTTTTTCAAAAAGTTATAGCCTTCGACATTTGACCTCTTGAGATAAACAATTTATAATATCTAATCAACAAATTCGTTAATCTGGCTTTACAATTTTTTTATGTTTGGAACTGAAAGATCTTCATTTTAAAGCTTTAAAAAATAAAAACAATATTTGTACAATAAATAATGCAATTAGTAAGATAATATAAGTCTTTCTTTAGTCAATGACTGTAAAATAATTTCTTAATTGTTATAAATAAAGGCACTACGATTTAAGAAAAAAAAAACAATTATCTCGGCTGCAGTTGGTTGTAGAAAATTTCAATTTTTTATAAATCTTCGTTTCGTCTTCAGAAACAATAATCTGTAAGTTAGAAACTCATAGGATATACAGGGCCGCTTCAGCTCTAAATGATTATAACGAAATTTGCCCCCTTATTTTCAAACCCAAAGATTATCTCGGCTTCAGTTGGTCGTAGAATTTTTTTATTTTTTTATAAATCTTCGTTTCATCTTCAGTAACAATAATCTGTAAGTTAAAAACTCATAGGATGTACAGGGCCGCTTCAGCTCTAAATGTTTATAACGAGATTTGCGCCCTTATTTTCAAACCCAAAAATTAGATGTTTAAAATATTTTACGCATTTATTTACATCAGAATATGAAAATATAACTCTTTAGAAGGAGATTTGATGTTTCACCAACTCTCTACGATTTTTTTTCAAAAAGTTATAGCCTTCGACATTTGACCTCTTGGGATAAACAATTTATAATATCTAATCAACAAATTCGTTAATCTGGCTTTACAATTTTTTATGTTTGGAATTGAAAGATCTTCATTTTAAAGCTTTAAAAAATAAAAAAATATTTGTACAATAAATAATGCAATTGTAAAAAACGGCCATTTTGGACCTTTCGCAGGCTGTTTTGCAATAACCAATTAGCGAAATTAAACTTATCATAGCTCAAATTGTAGCTTTTTTTATTTACTACAACTTTATATTAAAAAGTTTTTCTCTAAAATCAATATCCTAAGCTACACAATTAAAAATCATTAAAAATTGCGAATTTAACAAATGAAAATCGCAATAAAAAAAAGCGCATAATATTTTTGGTTACATTTTAGTAGAAGTTATTCCTGGCATCGTTCTTTACAACACCTGATAGGTTTCAAAAATTCCTGAATTATATCACGTTTTTTCACCCACAGCCTGATTGTAAATGATGGATTTAGTAAACTATATATGATAACGCTGCAAAGTAAGCAAATATATAAGATCGTCAGACCCGGCCCCAAAAGTGGGCGAATTGGGCGGCTGCCCAGGGCGGAAAATTTAGGGGCGGCAAATTTTAGAACACAGCCAATCTTTTAAATTAAAGAAATAATAAATTATGTTTTTAATATTATAAAAAATCAATATTATGAACATGAGCCGCAAAAATGCAACTGTAAAAACGAGAATTAAATAAGTCAAACAATAACAATTGCAAGGTTCATTCGACGGGAAATCGACAACACCGCTTTCTTCTTCCTCGCATAAGAATTGTGGGTTCAGAACTATCCCTCCCAGAATATTATTAAGTGTTTAGTGTTATTAAAAATAATTGTGTACGTGCAGTAATGGATGGTAGAAAATGTCTTTCTGGTAGTCAGTACAGGAAAAAGAGGGCAGAGAAGAAGATTGAAACAAAAAGGATTAAAATTTTTATAGGTAAATTTTTAAAACCGTTACACATTGATGCTGACAATATTGCTCAATTTAGAGAACATACAGCGGTTGCCGCTTCTTTTGAGTCTGTCAATATTCACCCAGACCTAGGCCTATCATCTGCATCCACGTCTGCTGCCGCCTCTCCCAGTCCAACGACAGTAACCTAGGACATCATCAGCATCAACGTCTGATGCCGCCCCCTCTCAGTCCAACGACAGTAACCTAGGACATCATCAGCATCAACGTCTGATGCCGCCCCCTCTCAGTCCAACGACAGTCATCTAGCTAGGACAATCATCAGCATACACATCTGCTGCCGCTCCCTCTCAGTCCAACGACAGTCATTTGGGACAATCATCAACATCTATGTCAGCTACTGATGACACTACTACTGTTACAGGTAACAATGTTATTATTGATGTGATGACTATGTGATGCTTTAACTTTTGATGAGTCAAAAGATCTAAATTATGCTGATCTAAAAGATGAACTCAAAGTACTTTCCACGATTGTGAAACCCAAGGGTACATCTCTAGAGACCCTGAAAATGATTAGAGAGTATGATTTTGATTTCGCACCCAACGCTAGTGTTGCTTTGAGGATTTTATTAACCCTACCAGTGACAGTAGCCTCTGAAAAGAGAAGCTTTTCAATCCTAAAACTAATAAAAAATTACTTAAGATCAACTATGTCCCAGGAACGTTTGAGTGCTCTAGCGACAATATCTATTTAACACAAAATAGCTGAGTCCTTGGATCTTGGAAAATTATTAAATGATTTTTTCCCGTGCCAAGGAACGAAGAGTTCTACCTACTTAAAAAAGTAAGTGTGTTTCATGAAAATCTTGCAAATAGATGTGTTTTTAAGCGTGTATCGTTCAAATAAAGTGCAAAATGGCATATTAAATAATTTAGCAAAAGCACACATCAATAAAAATACAACCGTGGTTTAAGTTGGCGAACGCTGAAGGAAGGTGGTGAGTCATGGACCTACCAAGGGGGAGGGGGCGGCTGTCGCCAATCTTGCCCAGGGCGGCAAACTCCCTAGGGCCGGGCTTGAAGATCGTTACTTGCGAGAGATCGTTGAATTATACCTATGCAGCCAAAGAAATAATAGAGGAGCACACTTGCTACAATTCTGTATAAACAAAAATGTTGTTTTTTGGTAATACAGGCTTCCAACATCCCCCAAGATTTCCACCAGGAAATCGATAAAGAAATCAGATAGATTTGATCCTGGTCAAAAACCCGGTGGAGGAGTGTTGTTAAGGATGTTAAGACTTATCCAGGAAAATACTGTAATAGCGGCCATCAATTTTTATCAGCTGAATTCCGCATGGAGCTTAGAAACAGTCCAAAAATAAGAAATATCTCAATTAAATGGCCGCAAAGCAGAAGCTATGTGACCTGAAACAATCAATAAAACAAGAAGAGTCCTCAAACAATACATATGTAACAATAATATGTAACAATAACAGTCCTCAAACACTACATGTATATGGACAAAAACAAAATCCATATTGCATAATTCCTCGAAAAACATTTAGAGTGATAGAGAAGAAAGAAGGAAACAATGGATAAACATGGACTAAAATACAAGAGAGCAACAGGACTGAACAATGACGACGACGAAGAGGCCTATACAGAGCTTCTTCTTCTTCCTCTGTTTGTTCATTGGCGGATTGGTACCTCTATGGAATGTTGTCACTCCATCTTTTGCTCAGTCGGCCGATACTTCTTCTACGGATTGGTGATTTATCTCTTGCTATTTTGACCACACGTGTCTCCCCCATTCTGGTTATGTGGTTGTTCAATTCTTTTTTTCTATTTATTGTCCATTCGTTTATACACTGTACGTTACATTGCCTTCTAATGTCTTTACGCCTCTTTCGATCTCTCAGCGTATTTCCTTTAATTCTTCTCAGTACTCTCATCTCTGCCGTTTCCAGTAGTCTTTGTGCTGTGGCTGTATAGGGTCTTGTTTCTGATGCATATGTCATTATTGATCTTACACGGGCTTTATAAATTCCCGACTTCATCTCAGTGTTAATATGTCGGTTTCGCCGTATTAACACTCCACAAGGAAAAAGTGTTCCTGTAGTTGGCTGTATACCATATAATAAAAACCGAATAAAATCCTTCCTTGACGGATCAATTTTAAAGGGTTTTTACCCACATATTTTTGTAATATTATATTTTGGTGGTTAGAATGTTAGATCACGTAAGCACTGATGATGATTGGTCAACCAATCGAAAACTAGTTCTGTGATGTAGCCTTTAGGGATTTTAAATATATACCTTTTATAAAGGATTTTATTCGTTTTTTGTATTATTAACACGTTGACGGACAGAACGTCTATAGACGTCTAATTTCCATTGATGTAATGTGACACAACATCTATAGACGTTGCATTTTTTTCCTATTCTACTTTGCAAAATACATACACTTACTTTTACATTTGACGCACTGTCCGTCAACGTGTTAAGGCATCCTACCAGTCTATTGGCTTTTGGAACAAGATTTCTCACTTCTTTGTCCAGGTCTCCGTAACTTGACAATGTAATTCCAAGGTATTTTACTTCCTTTGAATGGTTCTTTACTGATTACTATTGTTTTAGTTTTCTGAGATGAAATTGTCATATTGAATTCTTTTGCTGTTATGTTAAATGTGTGGACTAATCTTTGCAGACTATCTTCATCTTTGGCTATCAATACTGCGTCGTCTGCGTAGCAGAGTATTCTTACTTCTTTGTTTCCCATTCTATATTCTCTTCCTATACAGAGCTGAACGCTCAAATAAAACGGCTCTGCAAAAGGTGTAAGAACACACACTTGAACAAAATCTGCATAAAAATAGAAGGGCATACAATTACAACTGAGACCAGAGACATGTTTAAAAACTAAATTAGATAATACGTTCATTTACATAAAAAAAGAATGTGTGTGTACTTTGTACGCACGTAAGAAGTTATACTTCTATTATATGATTTCAACGAAATTAATATACTTTAAACAGTTTATTTATATTTTATTTAAATATTAAATTAATTTTAATACTTACTACTTCTCAAAAATTTTTATTAAAACAGTGCCAAAAATTAAAATAATAAAAGAATAAAACACACACAAACAAACACATTGAAAAATGCCACAAATGATTTCTGTAGGAAACATTTTTAGGTAACATAGGTAACAATGTAGGAAAAATTTTTAACTAAATACGTATTTTCTGAAAAAAAAATATATAATAAATAAACTACAATCATAAAATGTATAACAAAAATTAAAAAATTAAAGTTTCCATTGAGGTTCGAACTCGCTTATCAGCGCAGTTAGTATTGAAATTCATTCACCTTAAACTTTTACCCACGGAGACCATGTGTCATCATGTGCGAAGATCAACTAACTAAACGGATTAAACTTTTGACGGTTCTGAATTTAACCAAATTATTTTGATTTTGTATTGAAATCATTTAGAATTGAAAGAAATATTAAAATACAACAAAATATGAGTAAGAAAACAATATATTAGGTGAATATTGACAGAAATTTTGATGGTAATCAAATTATGTAAATCAAAGCATTACATACTATTTTGATAGGTTTTTTTTTAATTTTCCAAATAGGTAGGTACCTACGAAATTTTTTATTAGGATACTAAAACATTTACAATTATTACGTACCTGTCGCTTTTAAAAACTATTTAAAAAGTCACTACAATATTATAAACTTGCTTTTTTCTCTGCCATCACCACAATAAAAACTAATATACACAACATTAATTTGTTTATCCAAAATCTGCATATTGAACAATTATTGACAGATGATTTTAACACCCAATCAGATCCCGTATAACGTTTATACCATACTGCCTGTGTGCGCATGCGCGCATTATTATGAAATTTTAATCTCAATCGCGCCTAAAGAAGTATAACTTCAAGAAGATATTTTACACAGGTGGAAAGAACATTGTGGACGATTGATGATGGAGGAGAGCACAGACACCCCATCACAACAAGAAGATACCAGTATTTGGACGGAACCTGACGAATTCAAAAAGTGAAGTTGAAGCAGTAATTATGAGGCAAAAATCATAAAGCTGCTGATCCAAATAACATACCTATTGAAATTATTTGACGTTAAAGTGCATATAATACCGTCAAATTTGTCCAAGAGTGTGGCAGACCAAAAATCAAGAGAATTCAACATGACATATCCGTGCTTTATAGATTATAGTGAAGCTTTCGACCTAGTCAACTGGAGTTAAATATGGCAGGCTTGGTGTAAAATGAATAGATCTTCAAATGAACGGAATCCCGAATCATCGATCTGGATACTGCTAATTAAAAGCCCATACAATAACAGTTAAGCCAGAGTAAATGAGGAACTAAGAGCTTTCATAGTTGCTAAGAGCGCGAGGCAAGGCTGCATACTAAGACCAATTCTATTCAATATACTGGTCTACTGGTGAATGGATAATGCGCAAAACGACTGGAACAATGGCATCACTATCGGCGGGAAGAACATTATTTGCAGCTTGAGATATATGCAGCTACATCGGTACTTCGTACTTCATCGATAAATAAATGGGACATTCCTTAAAAGGACGAAGTTTGATCATGAAATAGACAACAAATTCTTAAACCATAAAATTAAGATACCTAATACAAAATGTAGTTTTAAAAATTGGTTACCATCTGCAAGTCAAGACATTAGATCACAATAAAGAGTTTATTTTCCAATTCGTGGTTTATTTCCGACAAATATCCATAAAAGTATTTCAGGTTATGGAGAAAAATCTTATTCCCTCCGGAACGCGGAAAATCATATTTTTTAGAGGCAATAATTAAAGTCTGTATCTCGCAGCTTATATCTGTGTTTTCAATTTGTTTTATTACCCGCCCGCAAAACAGCAGATAATAAATCTTCACGAACAAGGGAGCATAAAAAAGAAAAAATCAAAAATACATTCGGGGTCACAGAGATAATAGCGAGGCAATCATTTCTTAAAACGACTTATATGAGCAATATGCTTTAATAATTGAACATTATGGCTTTTGGAGAAGCTCTTAGAGAGATTGAGCGTTCTAGTTGCCCCACATAATAGTCTGTATTAACTCTTGCTATATATGGCGGGCAGGGGCGTATTACCACAACAAAATTTTAAACAGAGCTTATCATTTAATATTAGTAGTCTTATTACAACGATGTTCTAACACATCATATTATAATCTATAGTACTTTTTGAGTTACGGCAATTTAAATTCTTGGAAAACACTTAGAGAAGAAATTCGATAATAAAGAGACTTAGTGATGGTCGAAGAGATAACCAAAACGCCAGAGTTAGGATCGAAGGTTCCACATCCGCAGCAGTAGACATTAGGAGGGCAGTTAGACAAGGATGTTTTCTGTTGCCCCTGCTGTTTAATAATTACTCCGAGTTTCTATTTAAAGAGGAGCACTCAGAGCAGGATTTAAGGCAGTGGGGGCCCCTGGGCAGAATTAGTGTGGGGCTCTACCTCCTACCATTGTTGTTATAACTATGGTATACAGACAACTACAAGGTTTTCCCTTTTAGAAATTAGAAAAATGTTGATCTACCTTTATAAATATATTTTTAAATAATAAGAAAAGACAGCCTTACACCTAAAGGTAGAAAGGCTTAGGACTAAGTAAGTAAGTAAGAAATACAACAACTGTATCTTGTTACAGTAAAATATTAAAAATAAATATAGTAACATGTATGCAGTGGCGGTTTCTCCATAAGTGCATATGTGCACGTGAACCCCCAAAATTATTTTCACATCAACATTCATATATGTAATATTTATCATTCTATAAATAACATTTTAATCTAACTATAGTATTTTTACTACAAAAGCGATATTACGTAGGTCAAAATTTTTGACGTAAGAGAACTGTCAAAACATTAGATTGTGACTTTTCATTATTGCCATGTTTATAATAAACAATCACAATCTAATGTTTTGACAGTTCTCTTACGTCAAAAATTTTGACCTACGTAATATCGCTTTTGTAGTAAACATACTATATACAGTAATTGAAATTCGAAATAACAGATTTAAGGAGTTTATAATTATCTAATAGGTAACATTTAATTATTTTTATTCTATTTCAAAGGAGAAACTTCACGGATGCGAGGCCTTAGACAGAACCCCGCGTTAACCGCTCTCAAGGTGGTTCCTATACCAATGACTTTTCATACCGCAAAATACAACTCACCACCCACTCCGCTACCCGCTATAGCCCACAAGTTTAGATGGCCATAGGATCACAAGTTGGATGTGATCTTATGGCATGATCTTATAGTGTTTTCAACGTGCACGGCACACGTATGTTTAAATTTTGCTTTCGTGAAGTTCGAATTTCGGAACTATATTAAGAATGGAAGGATTTGTGGATGTAAATGTTAGCGTGGAATATTTAAAATCAATTAAATTTTCTTCATTATATTTAGAAGAAAAATTAAAAATGCCGAAACCAAATTTAGACCAGTAAGGATCTGCGAAAAAAGGTCTATTTTTGGATGTGAGAGGTGGCATTCGGATTTTTGCAGATAAAGTTAGGTGACACCTTCAGTAATAATAATTGACTTATGCTTCTTCTCAAATATGCCCGGAACATTAATAAAAAAATTAAAATATTTAAAACGAAAAACATCGATTTTTTTCTGCTTTCTTTGCTTATAACTTTAAAACGATTCGTTTTGGAACAAAGTCGTACAGAAATAAAATAAAGATAATTGAATTTTGTATGACATACGACTGGTAAAAAATGTCTTAAGGTATTACCTTTTCTGCAATATAGCAATAAATGCAAAATAAGTGGGCAAAATAAGTCTGTTGTTATTCAATATTTTTTAACCACTTTGGTGGTTAATTAAAGCCTTGTTAATTCGCTTACGAAATTCTTTGTAACATCCTTAAATCGTGTACCAAATTTCATTAAAATCGATGTAATAAATTTTGCATAATAAATTTGCAATCTAAATGTTTTTAAAAAAGTTCAAATTTTTTAAAATCTTTCTGAACAAAAAGTAGACCATTTAGAAGTTGGCTAATTTTTTTACATAAAGAGGTGCTCTACCTATCTAATACACTTTACAGAATTAAAATCGGATTATTTAAGGGGCCTCAGCAATGTTTTAAATTTAGAAACAATTTTTTAGCTTATAAACAAATAGCTTTGTTTAAAAATAAAAAAATTAATTTTTAGCAATGCAAATAATTAAAACCCGTTTAATTTAACTTAAACTTTCAAATGCTGTCAACAGAATTGCTATTTTTATTTTTTAATCAAACGTTATTCGCGTTCAAAAATTGCAATTTCTCGATTTTTTGAAAGTTCCACCGCGTTTATCTCGAAAACTATGAATCCTACAAAAAAACTTGTAAGAACATTGTTTGCTTAGAATTACCCAAGAAATACAAAAAAAAAAATGTTTTATTTTGCGAAAAATCGATGTTATGTAATTCCTCAAGTTCTTTGTTTATAACAATCTTATCGACATCCGGATCAACTGTTACCCAAAAAATTCGTGTTCTACGGGTCAAAATACATAAAAAAACTTGGGTAAGACCATCTAAATAAAGGAGCCCGTAGCACCCCCTCCTGGCCACAGCACTAATTTGTTTATAAGCCAAAAAATTGTTTATAACTTTAAAACATTGCCGAGGCTGCTTAAATAATCCGATTTCAATTTTTTAAAGTGCATTAGATAGGTAAAAAAATGACAAATCTTTGTATGTTCTAGTTTTTGTTGTGCAAGATTTTAAAAAGTTTAGATTGCAAAATTATTATGCAAAATCTAGTAAGTCAATTTTATTGAAATTTGGTGTACGGTTTTAGCACATTACAAAAATTTTCTAAGCCAATTATTAAGTTCCAAGTGTAACCTAAGTGATCGAAAATCATTGAATAAGGACAGGCTTGTTTTGCCCCCTTATTTTATATTTATTGCTATTTTGAAGTAAGGGTGATAAATTAAGACATTTTTAACCAATCGCATCTGATAGAAAATTTAATTATCTTTGTTTTATTCTTATACGTCTTTGTTTTAAAATGAATTGTTTTTAAGCAAAAAAAAACGAAATTTTTAAATATTTAATTTTTTCTATTAATGTTCCGGGCTTGAGAAGGAGCATAAGTCAATTATTATTAACGAAGTTATCACCTAACTTTATCCGCAAAAATCTGAATGCCACCTCTCACATCCACCTAAAAACAGATCCTTACTGGTCTAATTTGTTAATTAAGAATGTACCAAAGTGCAAACGTCGGGATTATAAATGATTACATATTTAAAATGGATATTTGTGTAAAAACTTACAAATTGTGTAGCTGTGAAGCACATATTTGGAGAAGAGGAAGCATAATGAATAAAATAGAAGATACGATTTTAACTATCCGGCGCAGTCTACTTAACTAAATTTTTGATTGAAAATAATTTACAAGACGATTTTTCTGAAATAATTTGAATTCTCCAATTATGTACTTGTTACGATGCCAGTGACAACTGTAGAAACAGAACGATGTCTCTCTGCATTGAAACGTATCAAAACTTTCCTTAGAATAGATATGGGCCAGAATCGATTAACTGCACTCGCAATGTTTTCAATTTAAAAAAATGATTCAAGAAATTCCAAATTTTACTGAGTTTGTTTGTGAATAATTTTTCTAAAAAATAACAGGCGACTGACTTTCGTTACAACTTGCTTGTAACATTTAAACACTAAATTATAATTTTAAGTCAATAAAATACATTATTTATTGTAATTTTTAATAAGGTCCTCTGATTTTTATAATTTGAAGACACTCAAAAAATTTTACCTACGGAAATGGGGTCTCAAGGTCTTTTTATATGTTAACATTATGTGTGCACTCCCAATATTTTACACCAGGCGCCGCCACTGCATGTATGGTTAAAGTCCGGGTACTTGTCGAGATTCTTTAATTGAAAATTCCTTAATTATGTCGGGCATGTCTAGTTGCTTTAAGACATTGAGTTCAATGTTCATTATAGAGAGATGATTCAAACGCTTCTGGTCTATCATAGACCGAAATCGATTTTTAATTAACTTAAGTTTTGGGAATGATCTCCCCAATGCAATTAGTTGCAGTAGAATAGATCTCTCCATCAGAACTAAATATAAAAAGTGTCACCCCAACGTTTGGAAACGCATCTTTCACACATTTTTCTTTTAGCATTTGAAGTTCTTTACTTATATTTGATGAGCCGATTTCCTCTTTAAATGAATTGAAAAATTCTACAAATTGTACCAGTTCGACACCTAGGTTTTCATCTAAATCATTGATATAAATTTCGGTAAGCTTCAGCGAGCTTCAACTTCATTGGGAGTTAAATTTTCCAAATGATGTAAAAACACAATTGGAATGAATGCATTCATATGCAGAAAGCCTCTGACTTAAAGAGGAACTGAAATGATCCATGATAGTAAAATTTTTAATCCTAAATTTCTCTGATGTTGTCATTTCAGTCCCTGAAAATGTTCTATAATTTAGTGAAGTCAATCGAATATTCCTTAAAAGAATATAAATTGATGAAATGATCTAAGTGCGGCCAGTCCTGAATTAAGGTCAATATTTGGATCTTGGAGAATACGAATTGTGCTGATTGTCCTCTCTGAGATTTCAAAATATTGCAAATATTCCTGTTTCCAGTAAACACATTCGATTATACAAACGCTACTAAGTATTTGAGATGTTGGATCCATAGCAGCCTAAATCCTGATCTAGAAATAAGATCGAAAATAGAAGAGACCACAAAATCTTTCGAAAAAATCAAAAAACTGCTTTGTGATTCTCGAATGAAACTCGAAATTCGATTACGTTGATAAAAATTCTACGTCTGGTCGACTCTTCTCTATGCAGTTGAGATATGGTCCCTTAAAACATCAACCGTAAATAAATTGGAGGCCTTTGAAATGTGGATCTACCGGAGAATCCTCAAAATTGCATGGACATCGCATATCTCAAACGAAGAAGTTCTGCATAGAATAAGCAAGGAAAGACAACATTTCAACACAGTGAAAGTTAGAAAAACATCATACCTAGGCCACATACTGAGAAATCATAAGTATGTACCAATATGCTCAATTTGAAATGGAAGCTAATGTAAGAAAAGAGGGACTAGGAAGGAAAAGACAATCGTGGCTCAGATCCATCCGAAAATGGACAGGGCTAAATTTTGAACAGCTAATAATTGCAATTGTAGTAGCCAACCTCCATTGAGGAGAGGGCACTTTAAGAAGAAAGAGACATTATTTTTCATATATCGAGCCTTGTTCGGTATTCAGACCGTAGTTATATTTGTCAAATTGCCTGCAATCGGTCTCGCCACTTTTTAAAGGGAATTTCTGTTGGTATTAAAACCATTGCTATTTGATGCAAATTGTCACTATCTACTTTTCCTTCTCGTTGTGCTACACCCAGTCTTGTTTGACTGCACAACCCGTTTCCATTTTGAAAAGTCGTCCATGATAGTTTAAGTCGGTGAGTAGTCATATTGTTTCTAAGTCTGACCATATTTTATCTCTCCATCGCATTGGTGGACGTCCTAATGACAAGATTAACTTGCTAAAGTGGTTAATAGGGAGCATACGGACATGGCCAGCCCATCTTAGATGTTGGAATTTAATCTCTTGGACTACGCCACACTCAACGAAAAAGGTACGTAATATCAATAAAAATGTTAATTCAGACAACAAACGCAATACTTAAAATTTGTCCAATTCTTGGTTTTATTGGGACAACAAAACGATGTTCATTAATTCATTATTTTCGTTCGTTGAGCCAATTTATTACGTTTATTGAATGGATGAACATTCATTATGTATACCATAATATCACTTTATTGGTATTACGAACTCTGTTCATTGAGTCAACGAACACTATTTATTGATATTACGAACTCTGTTCACTGAGTCAACGAACACTATTTATTGAAACAACAACGTCGTTAATTGACCGACGAAGACTATTCGTTGTGTCAATAACAGTGTTATTTCTCCTAACGTATTTCGTTTATTTCTACAATTATTTCCGTTTATTGTTAAAATTAATTCCGTTCATTCCCACAATAAATAATACTTACAAGCAATTCTATTCATTCTTACAAGTTTCGTTCATTCCTACTATGAACGTATTTTATATATTAATAATTACTGAATGCAATAGCCCAATGTATGATATTAATTGATTAATAATAATTTTTTAAATCCGCCTTTTTTGTCCTTAACCTAAAGGACTTTACACTGTGTGATTTTTCATATGATTTCACTTACACAGTGTACTGGAATAAGTGTTACACTCCCCCCACCCCCTTATTAACTTATTTATTTTTAGCACATAAGCAAAACGCTCGGACAGGTCGATTTTTAAAATAATCAAAGTATATTATAACATCAATGTTTCGAACTTTACACGATCCCTCTTCAGGTGACAGGCGCTGCGTAACTTTGATTTTTTTTAATGGGAAAGTACGTCATGTGACAGCTTATTTAAAAGCGTTTGAAATAGTGATTCCAAAAATGTATAACACTTTAATCCTTTTTGAGAGCGCAGGTGCAAAAATTCGATCGAATTCTTTTTAAACGCATTCATTTTTTTTTGAATACTGAGAAAACTAATAAGTATTTTTGAAAAATTTAAACGCAGAATAAAATATTACATTATTACCAAGGGCAGAAAGTCCCTTAGAATAAACAAAAAGTTTCTGTTGAATGGTATGCCTATTTGAAATTAAAAATCATACTAAATTTTCTCTTTTTCACCCCTGTGACTTATTAAAATAATCATTATAGAGGTTCTCAGGGACTTCAGACCCTCGATAATACTGTAATATTTTATTTTGCATTTAAATTTTCAAAAATAATTAGTTTTCTCAGGATTCGAAAAAAATTAATACATTTAAAATTCGACCGAAATTTTACGATAATAGACACAAAAAAACTTCCTTCTACTACGGACTACATTTGAAAACGAAATGCAATTATTATTCGGCACTTCGGTAACACAGAGAAGCTAGGGGTATCACGATAAGGAAAAGCCATTAACTTTCAAATGGTCAAGCAAAACATTTATTGTCTCAACAACTACAATTATTGTCACAATAAACGCATTGATTGTGGGTATTAAATGCAGTAGTAGATTGATTAATGCATTCGTTGTCACAACAATCAATTTACATCTATTCAATAATCATATATTACTCTATATTAACAACATTTGTACATTGTTTTAATGAAATCTGTACGTTATCACGATAAACCAAGGTAATTGCTTGTCATCTACGAAATCAAGAAGGTGAGTTGCTGCCAGAATTAACAGTATTTATTAAATATACGAAACTAAGTTATTGGCTGAATAAATTGAGTGTTATTGATTAATGTACTCTAGTTATTCTCACAATTATTATTCAATAATTGTGACAATAACCAAATACATTCGTCAATATCTAAAAGTTCGTTGAAACAACAAATTAAATTGTTGTGACAACGAAATACTATTCAGTAATCACTGTTAATCAATATTACGAACTAAATTTTTTTGAGTGCATTAACCCTATGCATCTGGTCTACCTCGACATTTGTTCTCATTCGGTATTGGTTAGTAATCAGATCGTGATAAGGTACGAAGAACCTTCTGAGAGTTTTTCGCTCAAAATATCTGAGTGTTCGTTCCATTATTTTTTTCAGCATCCCCGTGTTCCACCCATACATGAACACCAGTCACTGTTTTATGTATCCTGATTTTTGATGTTCGTGTTAGGCTTTTGGATTTAATAATATTGTGGAGGCTATAACTTAAACACACTATCTAGCACATCACACATCTACGGACAGAAACAAAGGCCACGATTTATAGGACAGTAGTTAGGCCAATTATGACTTACATTGCGGAAACAAGACCTGACACCACAAGGACAGACAACGTAGCACAGACCTCAAGGAAAGCTGTAATATAGAGAAAATAAATGACCGGACACTGCAAGAAAAGAAAAAACAATGGCCTAGTCATATAAGCATAATGGGAGAAGGAAGACTGGCAAATATGGCATGAGACAGATCACCAAATGGCCAAAGGAGTACAGGAAGGCCAAGGAAGAGATGGAGTGACAATCTGGATATGTGACGAAGAGGCATCCGCAGATGGAACAGGCGTGAGCCTATTAAGGAAGCAGGAAGAAGTGCAGGCTATACATCCATGTATTTGCTGCCTGAATTCTCCATTTTTGTCTTCACTGATATCGCTATCTGCGATGATTGTCGTTCCGAGATATTTAAAACGCTCCAATTTTTCAAAGTTAGATAGGTTTATTTTTATATTTTGCCCTATTTTATCTTGTCCTTTTTGTCTGTTAATGCACATATATTTGGTTTACTCTTCATTGACCCTTTGACCGGTTTTTGGCTTTACCTCTAATTAGTTGAAAGTTTCCTTTATATTGGTGATGGTGATTACCGAAATATTAATGTCATCTGTGTATGCTAATATAATTTTTTAAGGCTTTTCAAGCAATTTTAAAGCCTTAGATATAGCGTCATCATCAAGATATTTAATTTTTATATATTTTGCCCGGATTTGCAAATTTCATCAAACTCTGATAATATTATGATGTTTTGTCTAATCATGCTTTTATCCCTAAAACATTCTGAAATCTGTTTCAATTTCTTAAGGAAAATAAATGAATCATGTTGCTCACATAACTTTCCTGTCTCTTGGCTATGCTCTTCTAGCCACTTTTCTTTTGCTTGCTTTATTTTAATACGTATGGTGGCTAGACTGTTATTTTTTAGTTGAGTTATACGCTATTCTTCCAGTATATTCAGGATCTCTTCTATTATTAAACATTTCTTTGCTTCTCTCTTACTATCTCTCTTCATCTATATCATCAGCATACTTTTCGCGCAGACTATTTACGAAGAAGGTTAATATGTCATCTATACATATATTGAATAAAAGAGGCGAGCAATGACCACAGTCTGGAACACCAGATTATAATTATGTTACTACGATAGAATTCGAAAAACAATTACCAATTTTAATTCTTTGAGCGACTAGATAGAGAACTTTTAAACCAACAAACCATTTGAAAATAAAAACCAAATGCCACTATTTTTTTAGCAGTATTACCTGCCTATCTGACTGTTAGGTAACCAGATTAGTAACTGTAGATTTATTCTTACTTAAACCTTGTTTTTGCGGAAGAAGATTCTTACACATGGGCATGAAGATAAATCAAGATGGAACACTCGATGCTGCTACAAAAGACAGAAACATACAGGGTAGAAAAGCCATATGAACGGAATTCTGTGGGACCAAACAGCTCATATACAATACCATACTTAAAAGTATAATCACATATGGCAGTAAAGTTTGGCCACTGAAACAAAGAACAGAGAAAATGTTACTAGTAACAGAAATGGTCTTCTGGAGAAGAGCAGCAGGCAAATTAAGAAGAAATCGGTATACCACATGAGAGAATACCAGAATAATTGATAACATAAAAACAAAACAACTCATATGGTACGGCCATGTACAGAGAATGCCAGATGACAGGATCTCTAAGCAGATTTTGACGTGACAAGGGAGAAGGAAAAGAGAAACGCCGAGCAGAAGCTGGAGGGAGGGAATTGAAAAAGAACTACAGGAAAGAGAAATCCCTCCAGGTCTATGGCTAAACAGAGAAGAATAGCGGAAGGCGTCGGTGAACGCTATAAACCGATAATAATAGTAGTAGATTCTTACACATGCATGATAATTGTTTACTTACCAAGCAGGCTAATAACTTATGTATGGCTGATTATATACAGACACTTCGATAGTTCTTAATGTCTCTTTGGCACTATTTTTGAAAATAGGTACAATAAAGCTCTCCTTCTAGGCGTCCGGAAAGATCGATGGTTTTGATGACTGTATGTAGAAGGAAGCAGAAAGAAATTTTACTGTGAAACAAGTAACAAATAAAAAACCGAAAAACCTTTGAAACACGATTGATCTGACAACGTCGCGTAACCAAAGTTTTCGATCGGTCTGACCTTGGCAGTTTCGGATATTTCTGTCAACTTGTAACTGCCAGTTGCATTACAATGATTCGTTTTGGGCATTTATCACGTTACCTACTAATTTTTTTCATCTTCTGTGCGCAACTGATTCAAAATTATCAAATCGCGAAGACTGCTTCAAAATAAATGTCTGAGGAAGCCTTATTTGGCTTATTATCTAAACAACAACATAAAAACGGACTGGGGGTTGGTTCGGTTCTGATTTTAGTATTTTTCCTCGGCAGAGATAAAACAGACGGTCGTGGAGGCATCGCTGTAATGGCGGCAGATTTCGCGCCGTGGTTATGTTTTAATAGAATTTACGGTTATTACTGCAAAGAGGGTTGAACGTCGGAAAGGGCGGCAGATTTTAGCTCGTTTTAAGCGATTATTGCTATGCACTTTACGTGATGATTTTCTCGTCTTACAAGCCGCCGTTGTCGTTGCCGTTGCCGTTGCAGCCGTCGCAGCTTGCGCTGCTGTGCTGCTCTTTTTAGTTAACTTTAATGGGGTAACCGTCGCTTTGTTGTTTGTTCAGTTTAGGGAATCTCTTAATGAAATGGAAAGTCTCTTGGATTTTCAGTTTACATAGAAAAATCGCAGACTTCGTTACGGGAACTCTAGAACTCTAGAACAGTTTCAATATACACAGAAATCTGAGTAATATTTCATGAAAGATGGTTTTTTTCGGAATTTAACAATAATACAGGTACCTATACATGTTTTTTTAGTTAATATGTATCTTCAGTATCCGGAATAGATGTATTTTATGATAGATATGCTGCAGAGGAAGTAAAACTATAAGTAAGCAAGGCAACCAGAATATCGGTTACTTAAGGATTATCATCAGGGAATGACTAGAGAACTAATGACCATCGACAAAGTATAAAAATCCTAATAGAGAAAGTAGTGGAATTCAATAAATCTCTGGGGCTGATATTTGTTGATTTTCGCGCAGTCTTTGACACAGTTGAGCTAAGCATACTAAAGGCGATTAAAGAGGGCAGGCAAGAATCGGCCTTGGGTGGGCAGCTTATGGAAAACTCAAAGAAACTTTTAAAAGTGAGCTGCCCACATGCCTGAAGAGAAAACTGTTTGATCAATGCATTTACCAATATTAACGTATGGAGTGGAAACACATACCTTAACAAAAGTCTCAGCTACCAAACTGAGAGTCACACAGATGAAAATGGCGAGATCCTCGTTAGGAATACTGTGCGAGACAAAACAAAAAACGAAGAGATCAGGAGAATAACCAAGGTGTCTGACGTCATCGAAATTATAGCCAGACTAAACTGGAGATGGACAGGCCACATAGCTAAAATGGCATATGAGCGATGAACAAAGAGGTTATTGGAACGGAGACCAAGGAAAAACAAGACAAGCATTGGTCGACTACCTACACGATGGACTGACGTTTTAAGAAAGCTGAATAAAAATTGAATCAGAGAGACACAAGTCGGACGGAGTTGGCAACAGGAGGAAGAGGCCTATATTCAGCAGTGGACTTTTGATGCTGAATGATGAAAGGATACCATATGAAGGAACAAGTATATGAGCATAGAGAGCATATAAAGAATGTGTAAGGCAATAATAACACACAGCGGAAACAAGATCTGAAACGTCGGTTACAAAGAGTTTGAAGAAATAGAAGTAAGAACTAAAAAAGGATACCAAATGGGAGAAAAATAACTTAAAATAATATGTTAATGTTAATTTCCTTAACTTAACTTAACATGTTAATTTCCCCAAAAAAGAAAAAATGCATGATTATAACAGTATTCCAATTATATGTGAATTAGAGCTGGAGGATCAGATAATAGAACAAGTGATGGATTTTAAATATCTAGGTATCACACTATCTAGATACGGAAACCTCGAAACATAAGTGAAAGATCAAGTGAATAGAGCAAACAGAGCCGCAGGTTGACTGAATGACACAATATGGAGAAATAAAAATATCGGAAAAGATATCAAAGGCAGAATTTACAAAACAGTCATCAGATCAATAATAACATATGCAGAAGAATCACGTCCTGACACAGAGAAGACAAAAATATTGCTCGAAACAGTGGAGATGAAAGTTCTTTAAAAAATTGATGGTAAGACACTATGGAATAGAGCTAGAAGTGCAAATATACGACGGAGATGCAAGGTGGACAACATTAATAACTGGGTGAAAAACAGAAGAGTAGAATAGAACGACCACATAGGTAAGCCGAATGTCAACAAATAGAGTAGTAAGGAACGCAAGAGACGTTTCCCCATTAAGAAGACGATCAGGGGAAAGACCACGAAAACGATAGAACGACAACTTACTGGAGGAACATTTAAAAAACATACATAGACATGTCTATACAAAAAGAAGAAGAAGAAGAAGAAGAGGTTTACAATTATATACTTATCTTCTATTGGAGACTTCGTTTGTGCCAATAAATATTCAGTAGTAATTGCACAAGAGCTTTAAAATTATCGAATTTTTCCTGAGTGGCACTTTGACAGTTTTAATTTCACGACCCGAAGGGGAGTGAAATTATGTCAAAGTGTCACGAGGGCAAAAATTTGATAATAATTTTAGAGATCGAGTGCAATTTGCTGCGATTATTTCATGAATAAAACTGTTCAAAACCAAAATTTTATCATATAGTCATCATCACTTTTATAACTTTTAAACCATTAATTGTCATTAATGTCACTGAATGTATTTTTTCGTAGCAACGAAGGGCATTTGACGTAATATACTTGACGACGGGATATTATCAAAAATTATCGGGTATAATATCACAAGAGAGTGAGAATAAATTGAAAATAATGCGATAGTTTTTCGAAAATTTGTTGTCTGGCAATAGAAACGAGAGCCCGCAGGGCTCGAGTGGCTATTGCCCAATGACAACCAATTTGAGTAAAAATGAAGCATTATTTTCTTATTTATTCTTACTGTTGTGTGATATTCGTAAGATTATTTTTAATACGTATATTATGGATATTTTCCTTAATGTGGCAGTTGTCAAAACTAGGAAACTGTTTGCCATTAAACAGAAACAATTTACTTAAAAAAATTCTATCGGTAATTTTCTACAGTAGATAATTCTCAGTATAATTTTAATTTGATTGGACAGAATTAAACACGCGATCAAATATCTTACTATAAGATTGGAAGTTAAAATCATCAAAAAATAATCGGGTATAATATCACAAGAGAGTGAGAATAAATTGAAAATATAGCGACAGTTGTTCGAAAATTTGTTGTCCAATGACAACAAATTTGAGTAAAAATGAAGCATTATTTTCTTATTTATTCTTACTGTAGTGTGATATTCGTAAGATTATTTTTTTAATACGTATATTATGGATATTTTCTTAAATGTGGCAGTTGTCAAAACTAGGAAACTGGTTGCCATTAAACAGGAACAATCTACTTAAAAAAATTCTATCGGTAATTTTCTACAGTAGATAATTCTCAGTATAATTTTAATTTGATTGGACAGAATTAAACACGCGATCAAATATCTTAATATAAGATTGGAAGTTAAAATCATCAAAAAATAATCGGGTATAATATCACAAGAGAATAAATTGAAAATATAGCGACAGTTGTTCGAAAATTTGTTGTCCAATGACAACAAATTTGAGTAAAAATGAAGCATTATTTTCTTATTTATTCTTACTGTCGTGTGATATTCGTAAGATTATTTTTTTAATACGTATATTATGGATATTTTCTTAAATGTGACAGTTGTCAAAAACTAGGAAACTGGTTGCTATTAAACAGGAACAATCTACTTAAAAAAATTCTATCGGTAATTTTCTACAGTAGATAATTCTCAGTATAATTTTAATCTGATTGGACAGAATTAAACACGTGATCAAATATCTTACTATACGATTGGAAGTTAAAATCATCAAAAAATAATCACTTTGATTTTTATTTCTGTAGCTTTCTAAAGGGCTTTTCATCGATTGTCATTTGTTTCGAGCTTCTGTCATAATGTTGTATAATCCGTGTATAATATTAATATACACGGATTATACGAAATATGACAGAAGCTCGAAACAAATGATTGTGAATGAAAAGCCCTATTGGTCAGAATCTCCTATGAATGAAATAATCAATTATATTTTATCCTCTGTCTCTAATTGTAGATAAAAAAAGGATTCACGACACATAACATGCTTTCCGAATCGTTTTTCAATTAATATCGCCCCAATCTACACCAGTTTCCTCGATTATAAATAAAATAGTCCATGTCCAATTTTTGATAAACCGCTCCGCACATATGCCCTAGGAAAATCACATGTTATCCGTAAGAATCATAGGGGATCCGGTAGCATGTGGTAGGATGTTGGTACAAAGGCAATTTGTTGTCTTAATTTTATTAGCACCCTAATAATGCCTCAGCCCTTGTCCCTTCCCAGTCGATATAAACGGATCGCCTCAGTATCAAATAGCAAATCGCTAAAGAGGAAACGTAATGAGATTTCAGAAATGAGCAACTTTCTATGCGGGGTGTATATTTTAGCTTGTATTGTGTAACGTGTATATAAGAAGTGTGTATTTATTGAGTTGCTGGCTGACAGATTTAAATTTCAATTTATATACACTTCTGTCCCAAATAATCCAGACACTTGCAATTTTTAGGTTTTTTAAATTCTTAAAGTCTTAAGAAGTTCAAATGGGGAGGAATAAATTGTCATTTTAATTTGTTAATTGAGTTTTAATTTTTATTGACGAATTTTTTAATTGAGTTGTTGGCTATGGATTTAAATTTTCGATTTATCTTGTAGTCTGTTGCTTGGGCAGATGGGCAGCCTACGGAGCGCTAAGAGACATATTTTTTTTTATTTATTGGACGGGAAACCCCCATTACAAAAGTAATAGTACCTACATTTTTTACTAAAGGCTATATCAAAACTAGTCTAAATAACTATTAAGATAAGCTTAAAAGATACATATAGGTACGTATATACAAAATTAACAAAAAATTACTTAAATAATAAATCCATTAGGTACATAAGTTATCACTAGTAAACTGGTACATAAGTAATAGCAATATAACATTAAAATATTTCCAAAAGAGTTCTCTTAAATGACTGCAAAGAGTTATTAAACACATCCAATCTATCTTCTCTATTCAAAAATTCTAGGGATCGATCCATGAATGAGTGTCTACCATAATTTGTTGCATGAAAGCCAATAAAAAATAAGTTATTTTGCCGTAGCATTCTCTGTGGAACAGTAAATTTGATTTGTGAAAGAATTTCTGGACATGATATAATTCCATTCAATAGTTTGAAAACAAAGCAAATATCAAACATGGTTCTTCTCTTCTCCAATATATCCAGTTTAAGATACTTTAAAATATGAGAATAGTAGTTGTGGTCAGAATTAATATTCAGATTGAACATATAATGATAATATCGTAGAAATTTATGTTGCACACTCTTCAGTAATGACTAATGGTCATTATACTGAGGAGCAGGCGCGGATCTAGAAATTCATAATAGGGGGGGGCCAGACCTATCAGAATTCTCAAATATTATATTTTCCAGATTTAGACATACGACTTACACTTACTCTAAGGATAAAATACACTATATAATCCCAGATACCTACGGTATCAAAAGGATTGATAGACAATTCACGACTATTAATCTCACTGGTCGTTCTTTACCATAGAGATTAACCTTTCTACCATCAATGGGTAGGTACGCATGGATTATCTAAATAGTAAAATTCAAATTTTTATATCTTTATGGTACCTACCGCCAATTTGAAACGTGACTTTTCATGGGGTAAGGTTTATTCCCAGTGTAATGTATTTGCATTTTAAGATATAATTTCTGTTATTCTTTGAATTGAGAAAAATATTTTCGTTGTATATGGCTCCATCGGTACCCAAACAAATGCGGCTTCAATTTATTTTTCAGAAAAGGATTTTATTGCTTCTTTCAATAATTCTTTGGAAGCGGTTGTCGTTTAATTTAGTGTTCTACCGATGGCTTAAAGTTTAGAGTTGGCAGAAAAAAATAATAAATAATAAAAAAATACTTATAGACTAAATACAATAGGGGGTCTATAGACCCTTTGACCCCCCCTGTATCCGCGCCTGCTGAGGATTGACCCTTATTCGAGCTGTGATCTGACCAACCCAACATATACGGTCTTCACAGCCTCCAAAGATAACCCTTTACAATTTCTTAGTGTAAAACCTAACATCCTGTTCGCTTTTACTGTTAATCTATCTATATGATCACTAAAATTCAGTTTGGAGTCAAATAGTATACCGAAGTCTTTAGCTACCTCACTTATTTTGAGATATTTGGAGCAGTATACCGATTAGTTTAAAAAGACGAGTGTTTGATCAATGTGTGCTACTGGTAATATGACATATGGAGCAGAGACCGTGACTTTAACTAATGCAACAGCGTTGAAAATAAGGGTTGCTCAAAGGAGTATGGAAAGATCCATGCTGGGCGTAAGCCTACGGAATAAACTAAGAAATGAAGATCTCAGACAAAGAACCGGTATCGCAGATGTTATAGAACGTGTCACCAAGCTCAAATGGAACTGGGCAAGACACGTCGCCAGGCTGAAGGACTCAAGATGGACACTAAAGCTAATGAAATGGAGACCAAGAGAAGATAAACGCAGTAGAGGAAGGCCGCCTATACGATGGATAGATGATATCACAAAACCGTGAAGTGTGGAAACACTTGGGGGAGACCTATGTCCAGCCGTGGACGTAAATTGGTTGGATGATGATGATGATAATTTAATTTCGAAAAATTCAAATAAAAATTTATATCCTGTTTGGCTATAATGTAAACAAATACAATTTTTGTACAAACGTTTCGTATTTTTTCGTTAATATTCAGTATGTAATAAAGAATTTCAATATTATTTGAAATTTTCTTTTGTCAAATATCAGTTGAAGAAGATTTAACAAATTTCTGTTTGTTAAAAGGCCACTTTTTTAATTGGTTAATGTGTTTAATTTTTTGCTAATATCAAATGTAGAAATTTGGCTTATTTTGGTCACGTAGTAAGGGGAGACCGATATAATATTATTCACCGATATAATATTCTTCAACTTATTATGATGGATAAAATCGAAGGACGCAGACGAATTGGTAGAAAACAGGCCTCTTGGTTGAAGAATAGCAGGGAGTGGACAGGCATAAAGAAAGCAGAGCAACTATTTAGAATAGCTCGAGACAGAGACAGTTTCGCCATGTTAATCGCCAACCTAATGGGACTTGATGCCCGTTAAGAAGAAGATTAGAATTATCTTGTTATTTTTTATTTCGTTAAGGTCGCAATTTTTACCGGTCTTCTGGAAAGCTTCGCCACCAATATTATTCCTTCTTCTTCTTCATGTGCCTATATCCTTGACGGATGATGGCTATAATCATGACAATCTTTATCTTGCCTGCATCAGCGCGGAAAAGCTGCATATATATTGTGTTGAACCAGGTTCTGAGGTTCTTTAACCAGGATGTTCTTCTTCTTCCTGGACCTTGCTTTCTAAATATTTTCCTTGCAGGATGGCTCGTAGGAGGGCATATCTGGATTCATTTCGCATAATGTGTCCGAAGTATTGTAACTTGTTTTTGAACAGATTCTAGAGTTATTTTAAGTCGCGATATTTTTACACTCCAAATCACTATTATTTTGTTCCTTCAATTTTTGAAATTTCGCAAAAAGACTATTTTTTGCCACTAAACCACTATTTTTTCTTCAGATTAGGTACTAACGAAAAAAATGGTCCCAAAATTGTCCTCAAATCTAAAATCAATAGTTTTAGCATAATAAAACTGGATATTTTCTGTGGAATTCGACCTACCTATAAATAAATAATATACAGTGACTACGTTCGATACTAAACAAATATTTCAAATCGAGTTAAAAACGCAATTTAAAAAGTTGGTGATTAAAGGAAAGAAAAATATAGGACAAGCAGCAAGTTTTAATTCTTCTTCGTTCTCAAAGTTCACTGGTAAATTGCTGTTAAGCTGTGTAATTCGATTCGACTGGATTTGGAGTTGTACTCAAGCCGCAAAGTTGCTAACAGTACAAAGTTATAACCCTACTCCTTGTCTAATTAGTAAATAATTTACTGGAGAGCCACGTCAGCAATTAATAATGGTCTTTCGGCTAAGATACTGCAAGTGGAAAGCGCTGGCTGTTCTGTTCAGGGGTGAATACGATATTGCGAAAGTTTGTTTCGATAGCAGAGCTACGTTGTTGATGTTGCTGGTGATGTTGCTGTGTGTATATAAGTAGAAGACAGACTATTTAATAAACATCAATCCGGCTGAATCTTCAAAAGATTAATTATAACATCGGCGGTACACGTTCGTTTCCTTCAAAAGGGTTAAGAAGTTGTTAGAGTTAAGAAAGAAAGAAAGAAAATTCATAAAAAATATGGAAAAGAATAGTTTTAGACCCAAGATAAATGAAAAGAAAACTAAATACATGATAATGGGTGATACACAGCAAGGCAATAAAGAGTTTATAAAAATACAAGGGGAGAAAGATTACATATGCAGTTTTGACAGAGTGGAAGACTTTACTTACCTTGATCTGAAAGTAAAGGAAAATGGACCAAAATGGAAAAGGCAACCAGAAATACGGAATGTTGAGATCCTTAATGAAGTATAAGTTTGTTTCAAGAAAAACAAAAGAAAGAATTTACAAGACAGTGATTAGAGCTACGGTTGTATATGGAGCTGAATTATGGATTTTAAGAAAGGCAGATGAAGAAAGATTAGAAAGATGGGAGAGGAAAATTCTCCGATCAATTTACGGCGGCATAAATTCACAAATGGGATGGAGAAGAAGGACAAATAAAGAGTTGGAAGAGCTATATACGGAACCAAAAATCACCGCAATAATAAAGGCGCATAGAATAAGATGGCTGGGCAAAGCTGGGATGTGCAAAGATTGGAAAACCATAGAATGACCAGGATGATATTGAACAGGAAACCAGTAGGGAAAAAAGGAAAAGAAGACCCCGTAAAAGATGGTTTGACAGCGTCCAAGCAGATTTACGAGAATTAAAAATAGATAACTGGAGAAACAAGGTATTAGACAGAAGAGAATTGAGAGGAGTGGTAAGAAGAGCGCAAGAGAAATTGTAACAGAAGAATGCGCCATGAATTGTAAAATGAGAGCTATATATATGTATATATTTATATGATGTATTTTTTAATAGACAAATTAATATTGTATATTGTAGATATGTATAGTAAAAAAAATGTAATTGTGTTTTTCACGCCCAGGGCCTACATGGTCTGTTGAGCAAAATAAATAAATAGTTTCAGACCTCAAAGAAGCGAATACAATCATCGTTTATGCGACAAACCGTGTTTTAAAGGGAATTTTTACTGGATTTATCCAACTTTTTAACCTTTTTTCATCATAACGCAGCATGTTTTCAAAAAGTAGCATATTCAGAGAAGCTAGAGCTTTCTTGAAACTTGTGAAATGCACGGTTTTCAAATGTTTTTGAGGATTTTTGCTAGATTTTTCTAATTCTTTTGCCGTTATGCAGTATGCTCCATTAAATGGCACATGTCAAAATATGTTTGGATTATTGTATCTTGTACGAAATACCCAGTTTGCAAATGATTTTGGAAGTGTTTACTGGATTTCTCGATCTTTTACCAACTTTAAACACTATTAAGCCTCGCGTTTCAAAGACAACTTGGTTTTTTGCATGTTTCAAGATATTTCTAGTTTCTGTCCACCGAAATACAAAGATGAGAATCTATAAAACCTTAATTCGGCCAATAGTATGATATGACAGTGAAGCATGAGTCCTGAAAGAAACATCCAAAACAAACTCGACACATTCGAAAGGAAAGTACTGAGGAGAATACTAGGACGTGTGAGGGAAAACGGAATCTTCAGAAGTCGATATAACAACGAGCTTTATAAACTTTATAAGGTAACACCCCTGGAAGACTTCATTAAAATACAAAGATTGCAATTGGCCGTACATGTGATAAGAATGGGAGAGGATAGAGTACCAAAAAGAGCACTTATTGGTAGAATGCAGGGAAAGAGACCGGTTGAAAAGCCAAGAAAGCGCTGGGAAGACACAGTAAACAGCGACGCACAAGCCCTTTTAGGAGTCTGTTTATGGAAAAGAGCAGCCACAGACAAACAAGAGTGAAGGCAAAAAATAAAGGAGGCCAAGACACAATTTGGGTTGTAGTGCCGTAGAGGAAGAAGATTCACTAATGTTATTTTGAAGATGGCCTCGAGTTTTGAAAATGGGTGCCTTAGTAATAGAGACTGAATTTCAGGATAAAACAATGTCAATAACTAAAAATAAATACTAAGTAGCGTTAGATATAGCTACACAAATAAACTGGGAAACACTATTTTTGTTGAGTGAGATCTGACACTGGGTTTTCACTTAATTTTTGGCGTCTGAATTTGCGAATAACCTCAGATTTTGTCTATCACGTCAATTTTTTAAACTGAGGTGCCCATTGAGTGCCCATATCTCATTTTATGAAGTTACTATACTTGATCTTGATCACCAAGTTATACTTTAAAGTAGGCAAAATATGCTTGTCTGACAAATGTACTGATGTTTGTCCTTTGACTGGGAATGGTAAAACTGCCACATATATAACAAAACGAATGGGGGCTGTTTTCGTACTTACGATGTGTAGGAGCAGAGGTAGCCATAAGGAAACGTTTCAGTTAAAACACGCTAAGTAGTTCAATACACTTCAGTAACGAAATACTAAATACTGCTAACCGGCATACAACGTTTCACCTTCACCATCACCACAGTATAACAGACGTAACTGAACAGGCAATTCTAGACCAGTTGCAGTTATCAGCACGTCATTCCCCCCACCCACATAGAAAACGAACGTGACGTGATAGAAGAAAACTAAAAACAGTTTTGAAACCAGCATGCCTAATTCTATGGAAAACAGCTAAAAAATCTAACTCAACAGAAATTGAGTTTCAAGTTGTTCCCCAGTTAGGGCAGAATTTGGTCAACTTAGAGAAGGAAGTTGCAGAGAAAAAAAATGAAGAGATCACATAACATCTTGTTTTTGTCTTCCTGAAACGTTTACGATTGAAGGATTCTGGCACTAATGAAGTCCGAGTGCGATATAACTTCTTCTTCTTCTTCTTTTGCCCTTTAATTCGTCCAATTCTGAACATAGGCTTCCCCCAGTTTCCTCCATTCGCTTCTGTTTAGTGCTTTCTGTTTCCAGTGCGTTCCTCCTATCTTTTTAATGTCGTCTCCCCATCTCATCTGGGGTCGTCCTCTTGCTCTCTTTCCTGTCCATGGTCTCCATTGTTGTATCGTGCTATTCCACCTATTGTCCGTTTGTCTAGCGTTATGACCTGCGAAGCTCCATTTTAGCCTGGTTATATGTTGACCTGCGTCTTTGACTTTTGTTCTATTTCTGACCCAGTTGTTTTGCTTTTTGTCTGTCAATTTTACTCCTAACATTGCTCTCTCCATGGCTCTTTGTGTCTTTATTATTTTATCCATGTTTGCCTTGGTCAAGGTCCATGTTTGGCATGCGTATGTGAGAATTGGGAGTATGCACTGGTCAAACACTCTTGTTTTTAAGTATTGTTGTATTTTTTTATTCTTTAGGACCCATTTTAATTTTCCAAATCCTGCCCAGGCTAATCTGACCCTTCTTTTTACCTCCGCTGTTTGGTTTTCCTTATTTATTTTTATAATCTGTCCCAAATATATATAATCATTAACCGCTTCTATTGTGGTGTCGTTTAGTATTACGTTTCTATTGTCTTGTGTGTTTGTCATTGTTTTTGTTTTGGCAAAATTCATTTTTAGACCTATTTGTTCGGATTCATTTGCTAGTTCGGTTAGCATGGTTTGTAGTTCTTCAAAACTTGATGCTATGACTACTACATCGTCTGCATATCTTAGGTGGTTTAGTTTCTTTCCATTTATGTTTATTCCCATGTTTGTCCATTCCATTGTTTTGAAAACATCTTCCAGTGCTAATGTAAATAGTTTAGGAGAAATAACATCTCCCTGTCGCACTCCTCTGTTAATTGGTATGGGTTTTGTGGTTTCTTCCAATTGTACTGTCATTGTTGCTTTCTTATATATATTATGTATTAGCATTCTGTATCTGGAATCTATTCGACAGTTGTTTAAAGCTTTTTCTATTGCCCACATTTCCACGCTGTCAAATGCTTTTTCGTAGTCAACGAACGCTAAGTGCAGATCTATATGGTATTCGTTAGCTTTTTCTATTAGTGTCCTAATTGTTAGAAGATGGTCAGTGGTGCTATATCCCTTTCGGAATCCTGCCTGCTCTACGGGTTGATACGAGTCCAATTTGTGTGTTAGTCTGTTGTTGATAATCCTCATGAATAGTTTATACGTTTGCGACAGCAGTGAGATGGGTCTGTAATTTTTTATGTCCTTTCTGTCGCCTTTCTTAAATAGCAGGATTGTAAGACTTTCGTTCCATTCGTCGGGTATTTCTCCTTTATGTAGACACTGATTAAACAGATTTCTTAATGTTTGTAAGATTTCTTCTTTCCCTTCTTTCAACATTTCAGCAAGGATTCCATCTGGTCCTGGTGCTTTGTTGTTCTTTAATTGTGATAGTGCTGCTTCTATTTCATAATTTTCTATTTTTGATAGTGTTTCTGAGTTTGCATTCGTGATTGTTTTCTTGATATATTCCTGAGTG
Source organism: Diabrotica virgifera virgifera (assembly GCF_917563875.1). Taxonomy (NCBI): domain Eukaryota; kingdom Metazoa; phylum Arthropoda; class Insecta; order Coleoptera; family Chrysomelidae; genus Diabrotica; species Diabrotica virgifera. Next base: position 12,854,627 of record NC_065443.1, on the reverse strand, counting down.
TTGAAGTTTGCGTCTTTCTTTGAGGTGTATAGTTCTTTATAAAACCTTTCTACTTCTTCTGATATCTTATCTTTTCTCCTCTCTTCCCGTCCTGTTTCATCCTTTATTGAAATGAGTAGTGGTTTCCCTAAATTTGGTCGTAAGCATTTTAGGCCCTTATTTCTCTCAATTACTTTCTCGATTTCATTTTCAGTGTGTTTTCTTAGATCCTCTCTGGTTTTTCTTCTAATAAGTTTGTTTAGTTCTACGTATTCTACTGTGTTTCTTTTGTTTTCGCTTATTAGTTTTCGTCTACTTTCCATTAATTTAACTGTCCCGCTACTTAATCTATTTTCTTTTGTTGTTAGTTTTTTGGCAGTTTTCATTCCCGCTTCCAAGAGTTTTTCTTTCATTTCTTCATTGATCTTATTAATTTCTGACTCTTCCTTTGCTACTTGTTGATTATAGTTTTCCCTTAAAGTCTGTCTATATTCTTCTGCGTTTTGTCTTATTCTGCTATGGTCAATAGCCGTTGGTTTTCTTCTAGATTTCTGCGTCGCTAGTTTGCTTATTTCTATTTTGGCTCGTAGTATGCGGTGGTCGCTGCCAGTTGAGAATTTATTAAGTGCAGTCACGTCTTCGAAGATTTGTTTATTTTGGCAGAGGAAGTAGTCTATTTCATTTTTTGTCACCCCATTTGGGGAGACCCACGTCCATTTTCGGTTTGGCTTCTTATTAAAGTATGTATTTATTGCATGAAGGTTTTGTTGTTCCAAATATTCTAGTAGTCTTTCGTCCCTAATATTCCTTGATCCAAGTCCGTAGTTTCCTATTTTGTTTTCTGAGTCTTCCATTTTCTTTCCGATTTTTGCGTTAAAATCTCCCATAACGATTGTTGTTTTTATATTTTTGTTTTCCATTGCTGTGGTGATGTCATCATAAAAGTTATCAATTTCTTCCTCATCATGTGTTGTTGTTGGAGCATATACTTGTATTAGTTTCATTCTTGTCTTCCTGTTAATTTCTAGTATGATATATCCTACTCTATCTGATATGCTCTTATACTCGATTACGTTTTGTTTAATTTTCTCTTTGATCAGAAATCCTATTCCTCCATATGTTTCGTCCTCCTTTCCTTTGTAATAGAGGCGATTTCCTGATTCTAGGCCTATACACATTTCTCCTCTTCTTTTGACCTCTGACAATCCTACAATGTCCCATTTGATTTTAGTTAATTCCTCTTCGAGTTCGTACAACTTTTCATCTTGAGCCCAGGGCCTGATATTATATGTGGCTATATGTATTCTGTTGCATTCCTTCTTTTTCCGTTTTCTCTGATTCGTTCTTGTCGAGCTTTTGCCTCCCCCAGAATCCATGAGGCTGATCGGTTTCCCGATGTGGGACTCCGGATTTCTCCTACCCACCTGGGGTCCATTTCCGCTTTGTTGTAAGTTCGACATTGCTAGTTTGGGGAAAATAGCCATAAACACCACGCTGGCCAGGCGGGTTGGTGAGTTGTAGGGATCACATTTCCTTGACTCCCTGCAACTGTTGTATGGTTATCCCGCTCATACTCGGTCGCCAGAGCCTCGTCTGTTATGTAGCAGGAGGCACCAGGTAATTTTAGACTACCACTCGTGCAGGTGAGGTTGACTTTTGGATCGATTGATGTATTGTTGTTAAGTCCGATCCCTTACCTCCCGCGATATAACTACTTACATTATATTAACCGATTTTTAATTAACAGAAAAAAGAGTTGCCTTCATAATACTTGTTTAACACTCTAATCCACATAAGTCTAGCACCCTGTATACCTTGTCAAATACTCTAAACTTTGTAGAAGTGCGTATTTTCATCTCAGGGGAAAGAAGAAAAATGCAATAAAGATCCGAGCCTACTCGTTTAAAATTCAGTTAGAGTAAATCGGGCGTTTCATATGTTTGAATAATGTTCTGGTCTAATATTACAGAACACATTCCAGGGTGGTTCGTAAGCGAACATAGTTTTAGGATTGCGGGCGACGGACAGGCCATCCTGGAATGTCCCGGATTCTCGGGATATTGGTCTCGGCAACCTCTGCCACCAAAGGGATATTAATATTGTGTTTTGAATCTTTCCGGCATTCCTCGCCTACTTCCGGAATTTTTCCGTTTCGTCGTGGAAGATTGAGTCCGGCACAAAGAAAAACCCTTTTCCGGTATTTCGGGACAAATTCGATTACTTGATTTTTTGAAGATCATTTTCTTAATATTCTAAATATACACACACACCCAAACTTATATGGAATCACCATGTATTTCAAAGTAATATTTATTTATTTTGAAAAAACTTGTTACTGTTGCGAAGATTAAAGGTTTTTATTGAAAATAAACAAATATACAAGACAATCGGCTAGTACAGCCCGGTACGGTATAGATTATTTGCTTGAGTTGCAAATTGAACGAAAATAAATAAACTAACTTTGGCGTCCAAAAACGGAAATATGCCTCATGTGGGGTTATATAACTTACAACGAGGAAAGATTATTTGTCTTGTGGAGAAAGTAATGTTCTCAGATGGACATAGCTGCAGAGCTAGGCGTAATACAGGGCGTTCTGTCCAAAACATATTCTAGGTAACAGGAACTAGGAAAGCTCAAAAATAAAGCAAGGGAAAGTCGCCAAAAGTAATAACGGCTCTCCACGATCGTTTAATTGTTTAATCAGCTGGAAGACACCCAACCATTTCTCACCTGCAGCTCCAAAGGCAGCTCTTGGAAGCTACATGTGTAACTGTTTCAGTTGAAAAGATAAGAAGAAGATGTAACAAAAATAAGAAAACTTCTGTTGGAGTGAAAGTAAAAAGAAAGATATAAGTACTCCAACAGAAGTAAGGAAAAAAAATGACTAAGTAACTAAATAGTTGTGGCTGAAAAGAAGATATAGTGGGTGTGTGTAAAGAAAAGGGTGAAGTGGCTTCTACGTTGAGAAGCCGCAATAGGAAAAATACTACTAAAGTGCAGTAATACTGAAAAAAGGGGAATTAGAAGGGATAGAAGTAGAAGTGGGAAGAGACAGAGGCAAACTGAATAGAGTTGGCTAGCTATAGATGCAAGAGAGCAACTTGACACTCAAGGATGGATACGGCTCGTTTGCATGCCTGTCGAAGAACAGTAGCTCTATATAGATAGTAATGATGACTAGAAGATGAAATAATAAAATAAGAATAATGTACTGAAAATGAATGGAGATGAATAATGACTAAAAACGAACAAAATAAATAAAACTAACTAATCATGGGCGCCATGAAAATGATCTTCGATCATTTTCCCAGGTATCTTATACTGCTGTCAAATATTAAATATATCAAACCTGTAATAATGAACATAAAGGAGTAATAAAAATAAATGATATACAAAATAAATAAACATTTATTAAAATGAACTACCAGATTTTTAACAATCTCTGAGTTAAACAAGTTCATATTATGTGACTCTAACATGACAAAAGTTTGCAAAAGTTATGTTCAACCTAAGATAACAACAATGTTACCTGTTACAAAATTACAGGTATAAGTACCTCTCACTAACATATAGGGTACAAAATTACATAAGTCTTCTACCAAATGGTTATAGTACGCCTGCTACGTACAACTAAAGGAAACTGAAAAAGATGAAAATACTACAAATAAATAGGCCCAAGCCTCACTAAGGGAAAATACAATAATGAATAAATAAAGTTAAATATACAATTGACTAAAGTAGAAATGAAGTTGAGATAAATACCGACGATGACCTAAATTAACCAAACAAACGGAATAAAGCGAATAACAGTAAAATATTTGGGAAACAAGCTAGTAATATTAAAAAATAAATTTACCCGAATTACATAAACCAATATCAAAGCAATAATAAAGTATTAAAAACCTAATTTCCTCTAGGCTTATTCCTGTGCACAAGAAGTTACCGTAGATACAAAGTTTGGGAACCAAATAATCTAATATACAAATATGTCAAAAAAAAACCAGAGGTAACCTAAATCTGGAAAAAAAAACATAGTGTATTTAACAGATAGTCTGAAATATAAAAAAACCAATAGTTACTAAAACACCTCACTAAATGTTCCCAAACGAGGTTGCGGTTACATCCTAGAAAATGATGCACCAGGATGGTGCGACCCCATGACTCCTGTAGGCCCAGGTGCCAAGACGAAAATTGAGCTGGAACGCTCCCATAGCTTGCTCCCAAATAGACATACTCCCAATGGTGACTTGGCCGTGGCTGCAGTGGTTTCCCTGGGTGGTCAAAGGGCTACGGTTTCATGTTAGGGTTTCTTCCAAATGGCTAAAAACATTCCCAGTTTTATTTCCCATTTTAAACATGAGCAAAAAGTAAAGGGAAGAAGAAATACTTTTTAGAAGCAATAGTATAGAAAAACCGGCCATTAAAAATGGAACAAAAAAACCAATCTCAGGTAACCTTGAACTATTTTAAGTGTGAAGACATGAATAAATGACACTGAAATGATTTATTTGAGGAAATATCTGTAAAAATATATTGAATTTATAAAATATTGGATGTTCAATAAATTTAAAACCTACAGAGAAATGGTAATTATTTCCAATATTAATTTGAGGACTTCAAAAATGTTTGGTTATGTAAAACCAAAAACCCCATTAATATAAAGATCGATATAAAGATAGTATAAAGATCGAAATCATCTACACCCTTCCCTTAATAGATTGACTAAGAAAGTTTAACAATGGGACTAATATTTTAAATATTCCACAACAAAAAACACATGACAATGGCTAATTAAAAAATTATTACAAAAAAAATAAATCTCACCGAATGATTCCTATTTGGCTCCAAGAGGAGTTGTCACACACATGTCTCCCTAACTCCAGACAACCCTTGCTGGTAACTTTTTACTTTAAAAAAACTGGATTGATGTTATAAAATAAGGTGTATGGAACTCATTCGCCATTTCATGGTACCAGTACCAAGTACCAAACCAACCCACTTAATTAGCAGCCACAAACCAAGTGACGAACGAGAGACGTTTCTCCGCCAAGGTGAACGTCAAATTCTCTCAGAAAACGAAATCATTCTCGATAGGTGGAGTACGTTCCATCACCGAGGTATGACGTCACCCCAGTAGTCCTATACGAGAAATTAGAGAATTTAAATGGAGACCGAGGGAAAATAATTATAATAATAATTAAAGAGCTAATTTTGTAACGTGACCGTTACAAAGAGTTCGTACCAAGAAGTATACAGCAGTTGACAGTTATGGGTTCCCGAGTTATTGAGGCAGCACAAGATTGATCGCCTAAATTGGTGTCTTCACCACCAAAACTGGAACATTGGGAATTGACAAAATGTGCTATTTTCAAAAACAGCCAGAATTTAATGTAATCAGATAGAAAATCAGATGACCACGAAATCGTGTACTTAGAGGTCGAGGGAGACAAGCAAGAACGAAAACTGTCAGATCTGTTCACAAATATACAAGGGGAAGTGTAATGTTCTGGGGAGGAATTGTGATCCGTAAAAAAACTCCTTTAATTTTCATCCAATCAACTTTAACTGCTCACAGGTATGTTGATAACCTGTAGTCAGACTCTGGAGAGACGCAACAGGAGAAAATGTAATTTTATTGCATGATAATGGACCTCTACATACCATTAGAGTGACTACAGGCATCATTGAAGCGGATGGTATCCGTTGATTGGAGTGGCCTGCTTGATCACCCGAGCTTAATCCTATAGAGTATTTGTGGGATATGCTTAAAAGAAAAATTAGAGCTCGTCGGAATAATCCACAAAACACCGCACGGCTAGTACAAGCTGCTTTTAAAGGATGGAGCAACCTACCACAACAAAATGTTGATAATTTGATTAGGAGCGTTCCCACGCTAACTGAAGCTTGCATAAGGACTAGAGGTGATAACACTGAATACCACAAAATACAAAAAAAAAATAAATAAAAACAAGATAAACATTATTCGTTTTACATTGAAATTTTGTATGCTATTGACTTTAAAACAAGTAGTTTCAATTTGTTTGTTAAATACTTTATTGTTTTATTTAATTGTTATTTATTTGTTATTAAATTGCTTTAAAATAAATATTCTTTGACTTCGTTTGTTCGTGTTTTTTAAATTCGCACGAAATAATAGGAAATATCAGGTGATTCCATATAAGTTTGGGTGTGTGCAATTATAAATACTATAAAAAAAAGTGTGTGTAGGTACTTGGTATGCACATAAGAAGTTATACCTACTTCTATTATTATGATTTCAACGAAATGTAGGTATTTTAAACAGTTTATTTGTTATTATTTTTTTTAATATTACACTAATTTTAATATTGTTCTGAAGCTATTACCTTGTGGCATTTTTATGATTAACTATTTAGATGGGATGTAAGCCACAATTAAATTGAAAAAATAATTTTATTAGCATTTCGACGCCCAAATCGGGTGCCGTTGTCAAAATATCGAAACGTTAATAAAATTATTTTTTCAATTTAATTATGGCTTATTTCCCATCTAAATAGTTAATCATAATTTTAATACTTAAAATAATACCAAAAATTAAAAATAACCTTAATCGTCATTTTTTATGATTTTAACTTTAGCCTTAATCATCCTATTCCCAACGAAGATAAATTCAAAGACACAAAAACTATAATAAATATATTTACTAAAAACACCAATACCTAGGTATATTATTTTCACACTTTATTTGCATTGATGTATAATGTATACATAACTTGAAAGATTTAGCGGTTAACTGTCGGTATGCGCTTACCTCATACTGTCGCTTTTATAAAAATTTACTCTCAACATTTTTCCCAATTGCGTCTAAAGAAGTATAACTTCAAAAACTATAAATTAATTAATTATTGTAGACTCAACAGGTCTACAACAAATAGACCCCTTTCATTTTTCATAAATTCTTCTTCTCTTCTGCTCCGATGTTTAATAAATTATTACGGAGTCGACGAGCTGTTGTAATAAGCTGCCTATTAAAATCGTGCCGTTGTCTGTCCATCCGTCCGTCCGAAAGAAAAGTTCTACGAGCTTGAAACTTGTTACAGATTACAGATTTTCCTAAGATGCTTATTCGCTATGGATGTTGACGATTTGCGTTGCTCTTTTCACTTAGTTTGCTGTTGTTGGTTTCAATAGTCCAGTGGTAGATAATAAAAACCACTAAAAGATTATAAATCCAGGAAATTCTTCGTCTTCCCCGATGTCTTATGCCTTGTATTTTCGCTTGCAATATAAACTGCACAGCAGTACATCATAACGTTTTTAATGATCTCTCATTACGTGACCCAAATATTTTAACTTGTAGTTCACTTCAGTGTGTGATACACGATCCAAATTGGAGATTTTTAACATCCTTGTATAGCACCGCAACTCAAAAGCATCCAGTCCAGTCGTATAAGTGATGCTTTGGTTAGTATCCAAGATTCTACTTCTTAAAGAATTGTAAAAACTTAACACCAAAGAAGTCATGTTTTGTTTTTTATTGGCAAATTATGGTTCTTAAAAATTCTGTTTAATTCCACTTGAATGATCCCACTAAGGATAAAATTCAAACTGCCATAACTTTGTTTCCCCACCATCTAAAGACTTCCTTAAATACTTGAAATTTAGGTTTTGTTATCTATTTGAATAATTCGTTGAGTTACAATATTGCAGAATAATAAAAGCAGATGAGATATCATTTACGACAACGTGTATTGGCTTACTTATGACGAAAAAAGCTCAATTTTTAGGCGGACAAAAAAATAGTAAGAGGCTCAGGCCAAGAAATCCAATAAATAGAGATTATTTTATATCTATAGAACTAAATAAGACCTGTACACTAAAATAGGTACAATGTGCAAATAAGATCTAATAGCTCTTATGTGCTCTAGGTATGATCTTAAATATATGGTAAAAAGGGGTATTGTTGACCTTTTCGAGGGGCATATCTCAGGTCCAGGACCACCTAGAGGGCTGAAAATTAGCTATAGGCTACTGTTTTAAAGTAAAATAATATACTAAAATTTGGTAAAAATCCGTAGTCATTCGGCTACAAAAGTGGTGGAAAAGTAAAAATATTGCTCGCGTATCATGTATATCTATTATTAAATTTGCTCTCTCGCTCTCAATAAGTACAAAATATCGTTTAAATTATTTTTAAAAGACATAAATCTGAATTAAGTACAAACGTTAGAAGATATTTTTAGTGTAGAACATTATATCCAAGTATAGTTGAGACAGCTTCAATACGTCTATTTTTATCCGGAAGTAAACTACTTGCAGTGTTTCCTTTTTCTTACATCTACGTGTTCATCAGCCGGGATTCCACTTACTTATCTCCTAATGATTGACATTTCCACGAACCAATCACTGGTAACACAAAATCGATATTCTATCAGGACTCCAATTCGTCCTGAGTAAATTACCAGCAGGAATCCGGTCGGCACTCTTTCCGAGCCCGTCGAAATTTAATGAAAAATCCATTTCCGTCCATCGCCGGCTGGCAAAAAGCAATCGACTAAAGACAATACTTAAAACGACTGTTCCCGATACGACCAATCACAATCCGCACTTGGCTCGCCAAATTTAGATTGGCCGCTGGCTAAATATTTTCTTTGCTAACACTGTGCCGGATTAAAGTTTGTACAACGCTCGAGCTTTCGCCCCCGCAACCGTTGGATTTGTTGTTTTTGGCTGCAATTCCGTTCCACTGCAAGTGTTTAGCGTGTGGAGTTATTGCTCTTTCTGAGCCACAGCCACCCCTTCGTGTTTCGCAATTTTCCAATCAATCGTTTATTTGCCGAACTTTACAGCAGGTATTACACACTTTTGAATTTCTTTTCTTTTCAAAACGAAAACATTCTGTTTTATTTTAAGTGGACTGTGATGTAAAACATTGTAGGGTAAAGTAACCTAATTTTATCATAACCATTACTTTTCGTGTGTACTTTTTTCATTTTCAAATATCTGCTCTATCAAGTTTGTATACATATAGACTAATGCGATTAAGATTGTTTTGTCAAGACTATTGGGACCGAGCAAGTTCGGAAAAGCGACACCTAGTTTTATAGCTCAGCAACTTTTTCGCACTTTTAATTGTATTGACTAGAGGTCGACAAGACAAGAATTCTTGTCTTGACAACAACTTCTTGTCTTGTCTTGAGAAAAAATCAAGAAATTTAAAAAAATCTTGTCTTGACGTTTTCTTGACATTTTATATCTTGCCTTGACTCAAGAAATTTCAATATCTTGAAATTTCTTGATTACCCGGTCCGGTGATTCCCGGCGACCTTTTTATTGCGTTGCATACTAACACGGTCACTGGGGGGAGTCCCGATCGAAAATCTAAATAAATGCAAAATATTAGAAAAAGAATGCTGATCAGTAAATTTTTTCAGTATCTGTAAACACTATAACAAAACTAATTGGATATACTGTATAGTTCTTATTTTGGATCCTCGGCATAAAGTAGAGGCATTTTCCTCTTCATCTTGGAGAAAGCTCCTACAATCAGAGGCAGTACAAAAATTTGAAGAAATATTTAAAGCTTACTACTTTAATAAATCCCAGAATGATCTACAGAATCCAATACCAGAGCCAGCACTTAGTCTGAAAAAAGAAGATAACGAATTTGATTAAGATATTAGGGGAGAGTAGGGTAAAGTGGAATAGCTAAACTTTGAAATTAAATAAATTTTACATTTTTCGAAATGAAGTTTTGTAAAAAGCATATCTTATTACAGTAAAGTTTAAGATCATTATGTCGAAATATAAATTAAATTAAGTCAGTAAATTTTTTATATTATGAGTAGGTTTGTCAGGCATTGTCTTTTTTTCACTTTGCCCCGCATGGTTGGGTAAAGTGAACTGTACGGTTTGAAATCGGCCTCTTACTTGGCGCTTCTTCCTCATTTTTTCCGGATTTAATTCTCCAATTTAACGTAGCAACAGAAGTTCTGTGTTGCATAGCAGCTTGATTTTGGCAAAGGATGTCCGTTCGCAAATATTTGATTTTAGATGTAATTGTCTCCACAGACTATTGTTGTTGGATGGTTTTTCGTTTATAATTTCGCATTTTACACCTGGAAATACAGATATTCTTTTTTAATGGTGGCAATCAACTATAATTAAATGTGGGGCAAAGTGAAACAATATTTCACTTTGCCCCATCTATTAATATTTCACATTTCCCCAAATGGATGTAATAGCCAATGTGTCCAGTAAAAATTTTTAACCCTAACTTAACAATCTATATTTTACATAAAAGATAGTTAAGTATGATTGCTTTTGTGTGTTGCTTTTAAAATATGTTTAATTAAATAAGATACAAGAATTAGCAATTACACCCACCTGCAGATTTTACAAAAAGTCGCCCAAAAATGTAATAACACTGATATTTTCAATAACATTAACGATGACGATGATTTAAAAATGTGCTAAATTTGTTATTTAAAATAAAATCTAGTTTGAAAATTTATTTTCAACAGGATTACGTAAGTATCATTAATTATTATTTTTAATTTATATTTTTGTAAATCGTTTTAGCAAAAAAAAGTGTTCAATAAATTACAATACGTTATGCTAAAATAATGTTTCTCACATGTAATCTTTTTCACAAATACATAAATACTTTTTAGAGTTTTCATTATTAGTCAAGATATTTCAAGATTTCTTGTTTTCTTGACAAGAAATCTTGGTATTGATATAAAATTTCTTGTCTTGTCTTGAAATCGAAAATTACTTCTTGTCTTGATCTTGTCTTGAAATCAAGACAAGATCAAGAAAAGATCTTGAAATTTTCAAGAAGTTGGCGACCCCTAGTATTGGCCAATTGCATTAGTCCTGGTTGCTGGATAATTGTCAAGGCCACAGCCCAAAAAAGTTATAAGAAGAAAAATTAAGACTGAGGTTATGTTATTAAAAGGTTAACAATTGTATGTTGTAAATAAAATTAATTATTAATGCAATACTGCAAGCAAAATACAACAAGATTAAAAACCGCTAAACGCCGTAAAAATGAGTGGCGCATACAATATTCCAGCTACAAAAGATCTGATATGAATGTTACGTGGCGCGAAAATGGATTTTCATTTGGAAGCAAAACAAAATTCTAGTTTTATTTTAAAAGATTTTTCCATAATATTTGCTAAATTTGAAGAAAAACGCGCCACAAAAGAGTAACTTTGATACAGTTTGAATTTTGAAACTCTGTTGTGGCGCGTTTACTTCAAATTTAGCAAATATTATGTAAAAATCTTTTAAAATAAAACTACCTAAAAATTTGGAAAGATTTAGACTCGTAATTAATAATTTGCTCTGAAAAATGAAAATATCTCAAAAGCTAATAAATTTAGACAACTAGACATAGGGAACGTTATATAAAAATTAAAGTACGGTAATAGTACTTTTCGAGAGTGATATAAAATACAGGGTGTTTCATTTAAAATTACTGAGAAAATAATGTAGTTGCGTTTTGACTCACCCTGTATTCAATATAAAGAAAATTACGAATATCAATCATTTATGAAAATTTTGACGATAAATAAAAAAATATGGCATCAATAAACCATTGCCGTTGTGCTTATTTTTATTTATACAGAGAGTTGAACTTGTTACGATTTTCATATAAAATTTGTTATAACTTTGTAATTACCCTGTATAACATACCAAACCTTTATATTTTTGTAATGGAGAAGTTAAGAAGATGTCGAATATAAAATAAAATACAGGGCGTTGTCCTTTGATCTACCACTATGTTATCGAACACCCTGTAACATTCTATCTTTTTTTTTTCTTTTATTGCTATCCATTACTATAACGGATCTACGGAGCTTTATCCTACTAATAAGTCACCCTGTATAATAGCAATTAAATATTGCATTATTAGCTAGTTCTAAGCTATTCTGAAAACTTCAGGTACCTAGGTAGCCTCTCTCCCTGGGACTGTAAAAAACTTTATTTCTTTCTTTCTTCTTTATTGTATAAAAATATATCGAGTTACCTTCTCTTTTTTTTTCTCAATGTTTCCAAGTTCCTTCGCTTGGGAACTAGATCTTTTTCCTACACGCTCACCGCTATTAGGTAAGTGTTGTAGATATAATAAATAGCTCTAAGGGCACCTTTAATCCGGTCTGCGCGGGGTATCCCCATGTTTCGTTCGCTAATGAACTCGTCCAGGGATACCTCGGGTCGAAGAGGGGGTGGTTTTAGTTGGTAGGTGACCTGGCAGGGATGTCCGAAGGGGGCCCTCTGTCACTTAGTTTTGACACCGTGCCGTCGGCGTATGTCTTTGGTTTGGTTGAATCCAACAGTACTAGGGACACCTTCCCTAGTCGATTTACGAATCTTTCCACCTCATTCCAAAAAAAAGGTACCTAGGTAGCCTAGACCTATTTTAAAATGGATTACAAAATTTGCGGAGTCCGTGACAACAACCAAGCCAAGTATATAAAAACGTTTTAAAAATAAGCACAACAACAATGGTTTATTGGTGCCATATATTTTGTTGATTGTCAAAATTTATAAAATTGGTTGATATTGCTAATTTTTTAATATCAAATACAGGGTGAGTCAATACGCAAGTACATTATTTTCTCAGTAATTTTAAATATAACAACCTAATTAATAACTTGCTCTGAAAAATATGAAAATATCTCGAAAACTAACAAATTTAAACATGGAGAATATTACACAAAAATTAAGATACGGTAATGGTACTTTTCGATAGTGATATAAAATACAGGGTGTTCCATTTAATATTTCTGTGAAAAGAATGTACCTACTTGCGTTTTGATTCACCATGTATTAGATATCAAGAAAATTAGGAAAATCAACAATTCTTAAAAATTTTCATGACCAAAAAAAATATAGCACTAATAAACCATTGCTGTTTTGCTTATTTTTATTTATACAGGGAGCTGAACTTATTACAATTTTCATAGAAAATTGGTTATAACTTTGTAAAAGCCCTATATAACATAACAAACCTTTATATTTTTGTGATGGGCAAGTTAAGAGGATTTCGAATATAAAATAAAATATAGGGTGTTCCATTAAAAAAAACATAAGTTTGGTCTGCCATGTTATCGAACACCCTGTAACATTCTAACTAGTTTTGTAATTTGAAGCTCAAAGTTGGCTACAATTTTTGTTAATAAATTTTATTGTTATCTATTACTATAGAGAATCTACTGAGCTTTATCACACTAATCAATCACCCTGTATATTAAATTTAAAATTATTTTGAGACAAAAATTTTTTTGTCATTACTTCTTAAACCACAGAAATGTCTGGCAATTATAATTCATATTTCTATTAATGTTTAAAAAGTAATGACAAAAAAATTTTCGTCTTAAAATGATTTTAAATCGATATATTTACCTGTACAAGTGTGCTGCGCAGTAATGAACGCAACCTGTAGGGTACGGTGTTCGAGGAAGGATAGGGAATAATATATTAAAGAACCAGTTGTCTTAAAATACTTGTTTTTCCGACGTTGCTAGCTCTTGGTCCATAATTTCAATGCAAATCTAAATATTTCATTGAACCTCATTGCAATGATTGATATTAGTTGATGAAAGTCTACAATATAAATAATTTTTTAAAATTTGATAGTATAATCTCCTTAAAATTTGTTGTCGCTTTTATTAGTGCCTGGTATTTTCTTGGCCGTAATCTAAATTCACGTGCACGTACGACACACACATGCTATGTAGTAATACACCCGAATATGTTTGCGCCTTATTTGAATGTCGATCCGACCAATCAGACAGTTTAGCGGCATTAGCATTAAACTCGTAATAAAGAACGAGCCGAATTGCAAACGATAAATCAAAAGCAGTCATTAACTGACTCTCTGCCGGATTTCAGAGAGTCAAATTGGAATTCCAGGCCCTGCTGCAATATCGCTGTTAATAATGCCTCTGCACGCGCGAGCCCAGATAACCGACCTATAAATTCTGATTCGGAGTTGGAGTTGGAGTTGGAGTACCCTTCTCTTCTCTTCTCTACAGGCTACGATTAACTTTTTTTATTTTATTTTTAATTGCCGAGTGCCGATGGAAACTCATTTAGCAAATGGAAATCGATGAAAGGACCTGAAAGTTTCTGTTGCGAAACAGGCTCAGACTGATACCCCATTTCCGAATCGGAAATCAAGACGCCTCCACAATAGATATGTTAAATTCAATAAATTATTTTATTTTTAAGTAAAGGCATTTCGCATTTAGGTCACTAGTGCGTCTAAATGTTAATTATTTCATTGTAATTGGCATACGGATATTTCATTTCGAGTCAAAGCACCACTACAGGCTCTCCTGAAGATACCAAGAGGATGAAATGGTCCATAGAGAGATGGTAGTGGTCTTTGAATCGTAATTAAAACTTTACTTACAAGAACTTTACTTACCTGCGTTTTTACTCACGTATTGAGTAGAGGAACTGGTCCGAATATGGGCCCCTCGTTTGTTTTTTTATTGAAACTTGCTAATTATATTTTGATAATACTGTTTAAATGTCATGTATACATGCTATAAGACCTTAGAAATAAAACTGCTAACTACGTATTTTTTATTATAAAGCTTATTTATTTTACAGGTAATAATATGAAGTGTGGCATATTTTTCTAACCAGGCCAGACTGTCTGAAATATGGGCTCCATTAAAAAACTATCAAAATTTTCTTTTGACAATAAAAATACGACATAACTTAGCCAACAATTATTCATGATTAAGGAATAATAAATATCTCTGAAAAATAAAATAAAATTATCTACAAAAATCGCAAACGTAGATAAGAGTCTCTTTCTGCTCCGGAACACTATTCATGTGCCCAGAGATTGCACATTAAACATTGAACCAGTTTCTTCTCCATTATCTAGTATCATCAGAAAACTGTTTTTTACATACATAATAGACATGTGGCTCCACTGCTTTCAGGAGATTACTGTCCTATCTGCGCTATGTCAAGGTCTTCATCAGCGGGCAAAAATTCCTCTTTATCTTCTTCATCCGAACTGAATTTGGTTTTGTTTTTTCTCTTGGATTTCTTTATATTTTTCCCCTATTAGCTTCCCCTTTCCTTCCTTTATCTTTACTTTTTGTTTTAATTCAACTGAAAATACTGTTCTTTTTTCCTTCCCTTCTTTTGATTGTCTTATATTCTCAATTGATAATTTACGAACCAATTTATACGGAGATAAAGTTATAACATGAGAACCAAGAAGTTTTCCTTCCTCTTAAAAACGCTCGGTTCGTAACTGATGGGGCAGGTGAATGAACTAATGGACTGATGAATATTTTTGAACAATGTTCTGGCATATTTAGTTGTTGCGTTCGCTGTGTTCCTTAATGGTCGATCTGGGTCTTTAGAATAACTTGGTCCTTGATCTTCTGAACGAACTGTTATATTTTCTAAAGAAATAGTTTCTGCGCAAGGTGACCTGTCAATCCTTCCAAATAAATTCCAGTTGAGTTACAAGTTTTCTCAGATTCAAGTTTCTCATCACCGAAATCAGCATCAGAAAAAATGGTTATATTTATTGGCCCTGGTCCTGTTACTTTAAACCCATTCTTAGCTATTTCTGCTGTCTGGCATTTCAGAAAGGCTTTTTCCAATAGTTCTTCTAGATCAATGCGGGCGGTCTGAATATGAGCCCCTAGCCCATATTTACGTCACACAAGGGGCCCATATTTCAAAATATTTACGTTCAAGAAAAATATTAGCTTATGATTTTGTAATTACTTTTTGGTCATAATCTACATTAACACCCTTTTCTTCCCTCTTTCTGTCGCACAAGCAAAATATATCAATTCCGAAATAATGTCCATAGACACAAATATCACTTTATATAAACTTACCCAATAAAATTTTTTCAAGAGTCAAAATCAAACGGTCTACACTGTGTAACAACAACATATGCACTGGTGAAGGAATCTGTAAATATATGACAAGAGAGGGGCCCTCTAGTATATTTGGGCATTTTCTTACAGATAGAGCACTACTTGTTTCCTAGGTAGTGTGGTGGCCCATATTAAATACATAGCCCATATTCGGACCAGTTCCTCTACTAGGAAACAAATTTGTTGATCTTTGCCCTGATGAATTGTGGATGTTTCTCAACGATTTATTATTTATAAAGGTTTGTAATTTTTTGTTAGCTGTTGAATATTTTCATTTTGGTTAATTCTGATATACTGCTTGTATTCCAGATTTTCTGTAAGGAGTTTTATGTATGTTATGCACTTACTTTTATTTTTTCTGCATCTGGCATACCACTGCCTTTTTCCCATGATTGATCCCAAATATGAAAATTTATCTACTTCCCCTATTTGTCTTCCATTTATTTTAATTTTAACATTTAGGCTGTTGCTTCTTAGAGTTTCGTATTTTTCTGTATTCATTTTAAAGACTATTACTTTGGAGTATTTTGAAAGCTTGTCGATATTTTTTGCATATGATTGCGATGTTTGGTTAGAAGACAAATTTCGTCTACGAACTCCAAGTCCTCCAACTGATTGTGCAAGTTCCACCTCATACCTCTTTTCCTATCGATTACTTTCTCCATGATTTAACCCGTTATGACTAGGAATAGAGTCTGGGACACTATGCATTCTTTTTAACTCCGCTTTGCATCGCTAGATCTTCTACCATTTCTCATGTTTCAGTCTGGCTCTGTATCCCTTGTTGAGTAATCTGATCATGTTGACGTATTTCATCTGTAGTCCATATTATAGTCTCAAAATCTTTCACATTTCTCTGTTTATACTATTGATGGCCTTTTCAAAGTCAATAACCGTTATATCTATATTTCAGTGGCGCACCTAGAATTTTCCTCTGGGTGGGGTTGGCTTAGCCACCGAAATTTTTTTTTATTGTTTGTGAAAGACAAGTTACATTTTCCTATAGACGAGGAAATAAAGCATTACACTTAATATTTTTAAGCATAAATTTTTTAAAGTAAGACGGATCGTTATGAAACCTTTTGCATTCAATTCGGGGGAGCTTTAGGAAAATTCTTGAACACTTGGCATGAGGGACAAATGAAAATTGCATTGTTGTAAGCGGAAAATGCATTTTCCAAAGTGCTTCTCAGTGTTCAAAAAATAAAAATTTACAACTCGGAAAATAATTATGGAAATGATTTCAATTTTCATACTCGGGAGTTTTGAGGTCGCTGAACAGGAATATGGGGTCGGTGAAGCTGTAAGAGGTACCTGGTACGCGGTATCATGGTTGGCAAGTCGTCTCCCTGAGTAATATAGAAATTCATTATGAAAATCTTTGAAACTTGTTATTCCGAGATTGTTGAGGTCGCTAAACACGAATATTCCTTCGGCGATGCTGTACTAGGTACCTGTTCGAGGTCAGTTCCTGGAGTTTTATGGAAATTCGTTATAAAATTTAAGAGTGAGTAACAATAATAGTAAGTTCTTTTAATTCAGAGCGCAAATTAAAAAAAAGTAATTCTTAATTTTTTTCAGTGGTACATAATAATATTTTTTTATATATTATAAAGATGACAGAACCTCGTGTATATGATTAAAACTGTCAGTTGCCTTAAAAACCCCGGAATAAAAAGTTTCAACACATTTTATTACGATGTTGTTCTGAAGCTATTTTCTTCTGGCATTTTTACAATTTTAACTATTTAGAATGGGAAATAAGCCACAATATTATTAAAAAATGATTTTTATTAACGTTTCGACGCCCAAATCGGGTGCCGTTGTCAAAATACAAAATACTATTAATATAAACAAAAATGTTGTTGCTTAGTAAAAAAATTCTTCTAATAATTTATTTAATTTGACTCATTTATATCGGCAATTCAGATACATATGATACATTTTAAAGTAGAAGACTTTAAAATGATATTGCCAATATTTATGAGTTGCGTTCCTGGGACGACTTTACTGAAAGATAGTTCATTCGATTACATGAAATCAACCCCAACTCAAGAATATCCGTCACAAAATCTGTCTTTTTAAAGACAGATCACATGCTATGATTTTTTGTGACGGATATTCTTGAGTTGGGGTTGATTTCATGTAATCGAATGAACTTAAAGTCGTCCCAGGAACGCAACTCATAAATATTGGCAATATCATTTTAAAGTCTTCTACTTTAAAATGTATCATATGTATCTGAATTGCCGATATAAATGAGTCAAATTAAATAAATTATTAGAAGAATTTTTTTACTAAGCAACAACATTTTTGTTTATATTAATAGTATTTTGTATTTTGACAACGGCACCCGATTTGGGCGTCGAAACGTTAATAAAAATCATTTTTTAATAATATTGTGGCTTATTTCCCATTCTAAATAGTTAAAATTTTATTACGAATTCTCATAAAATTCCCGGAGACGACGTAGATAGAGCTCACCAGGTACCTCGCACAGCATCTTCGTTGCAATATTCGTGTTCAGCGATATCAAAACCCCGAGATAATAAATTTCAACTATTTTCATAACAAATTTCCATAAAACTCCAGGAGATTACGTAGATACTGGGCACCAGGTACCACATACAGCATCGCCGAATTAATATTGGTGTTCAGCGACCTCAAAAACCTCGGGATAACAAGTTTCAACGATTTTCATAATGAATTTCCATAAAACTCCAGGAGTCGTCGTGCATATTGTGATACCGGGCACCAGGTACCTCTTACAGGTTCGCCGACCCTACATTCCTGTTCAGTGACCTTAAAAACCCCCTAATATGAAAATTGAACTCATTCCCATGATTATTTTCAGAGTTGTATATTTTTATTTTGTGAACACTTTGAGAGGCACTTTGGCAAATGCATTTTCCGCCTACAATAATGCAATTTGCATTTGTGCCTCATGACAAGAGTTCAAGAGTTTTCCTGAAGCTCTTCCGAATCGAATGCAAAAGGTTTCATAACGATCTGTCTCACTTTAAAAAAGTTAGAAGTTTAGACGATTTTGGTGCTTTATATCCTCGCCTACTACTATTTTTTATTTATTTTTATATGCCCTGGGAGGGGTTTTAACCCCCAAAACCCCTGCCTGGGTGCGCCACTGCTATATTTCTTTGTCATTCGCTAGCTTGTTCCAAGATAATTTTTAGATTATAATAGCCCAGTAAATAAACGGGAAATTCGGTGATACCGTGTAATTTTCACGGGCAACTCCCAATTGCACGAAAATTTGGATTTAGGTTCTACTTACCCTCCACTTCAAAGTTGAAATTGTGCCGTTGGTTTTTACTTGGGGGGTGACAGTCACCCCTTCTCGGGGGTGAAAAACATACCTTCAAGATATGACCGGAAATGGATAAATTGGAAAAATACTTAAAAATGGAAAAATCCTTAAATAATACTTACCTATTAATAAATTTTCACAGCATTTAATAGCGAGAGATATTTCGTTAACAGGGTGATTCAACAAATGTAATAAGAATAGGGACGTTCTAATAGTATGTCAATAGTGATAAGTTAACTCCGGATCATAGGCGTCATTTCACGAATTTCATTGGAGTGGCAAAACCTACCGGGGGTTTGGGGGGCTCCCTCCCCCCGGGAGAATTTTGCAAATTTTGATGCAAAATAGAAGGGTTTAACGCAATAGTATGGTAGAATTATTTTATTTTTAAATTAAATAGGCATATTCAGTACAATTCATAAATTACTCAAGAAACAATTCAAGGAAAATACCGAAAAATAAGCCAACGGTGGCAAATTTTTAAAAGACACCTCAAAATATAATGAATTTTGCGGTGGACATCAGAACTCATCATTGAATTATGGTAAACAAAAAAGTAAAAAAGATTTTATTAGCTAATGAGTTTCTCGAGGTAACGCTGTTGTAAGGAAAGTTGAAGGGTTGGTATTCAATTAACCCTTATAGTCCTTATTTAAATAATTACTGCTTCATCTGCTACAACATACTTTATTTACAAGTCTTTAAAGTGTATTATAAACAATAACATTATATCAGCCAAACCATGTCGCAATTCTACGTACAATAATATAATTCATTCTCTCGTGTTTTGTCGTCTATTTTATATTTTATTCTTAACTCAAAACAACACGTCTTATGGGTTCACCTGAGTTCAATGTCACTTCACTAATACATATCTTATAAGGTTATTTAAAATTAACTTAAAACATATTATTCTATATAGATTGTCCTAATGATATTACATCTCCCTGTTTTAAAATGAGATATATTCCTCTTTCCCTTTTACAAAATGTTTATGGTTACCTAATACTTCAACCCTATTATTCAATACCTATTTTCAAAAATTAAATTTCCTAACTATCCTAATACCCTAAACATGTATATTATTTTTCCTATTTTAAACCGGTTTTTCCTAATACTAAAAAAATTGTTTATTATTATCACTAATTCACTTTCTGTTCCGTCTTGCTTTTTAGTCTTTTCTCCATTCACAAAAAAACAGTGTCCACATAAAAACAGTGACTAAACCTATCCGGATTGTTAACATAGTCTTTTAGTGCCTATAAGTATCTCATATGAGCAGGGGAATAATCTAATCTACCTAAATAATTATAAAAATCTCGTATCTAACTAATATTCCTAAGCTAAGCTAATATTACCTAAAACTCTATTAAATAGTATATATATTATGGTATAAAAAAATAATTTAACGTTACTTTGCTATTTCATCTTATTATTTCAGTCTTATTTTGATTTATTTATATACACCTTACTAACTTTAGAATAATGTACCTATAATAAAAATGTAATCTCTCTAAGAACTTCACTTTTTGTGTCCCTTTGCTTACTATCTACTAACACTTATTGTAAGGTATTGTCTATCCTTAATTCAAACACTTCCATTTTACGCGAAAATTTAACCTGAATTCATTATCTACATTTAAAAATAAGTTATTTATAATTTACGTTACTTTAGAGAAAAAAAAATTTACAACTTTAATTCTTAACCACAATTCAATGATTAGCTACTTATTTGATTAGTATATTATTCTTAATTCTGCTTGTTTATTTTGACATTTCTTACAAATTTTATGTCTCTTCCTTCATTTTTCCCACATATTTTAATAAAATTCTCTTTTTTCCTTTCTTTTCTTCTTGTCTGGTACTACAACTCATATAATTCATTTTTCTTCATATAATAGCACTTATACAGTGTACATAATTCATCTTCATATACATATTTCATATAACAATCATATATCATTTATCTCATATATCATTTCATATAACATCATAATCATCACTTCATATACTAGCTCCGATACCTTCGTTTTACCTTAATAAAAGAGGTTTCACTCGGATGTCTTAGTTCTCCGCCAATATTAACCCGAATTTTCGCCCTGATCTGTACGCACCATTTAGGTGGTATAGTTAACTCAAAACACGAAATAGGTATTTTATGCGGTTCAAATTCTTCTAAAAATATCACAACCTCAATCCCTTGCTTTGAGGCCGTTGTTTATTCACGAATAATCATGAATAAAATAGGTACTCTCAAAACACAGAGTGGGTCTCTAATAAGCTTTCAAGCTTCTATAAATCACTTAGTACCTTCCCAATTTGACAAGAGCAGTGGGTTTCTTATTGTCTCAAGTTGTCTCATAATATTTAGCTTATACTATTGTTAGTTCTTCTTCTTATCTATATAGTTCTTCTCCAAATTCCTTATCTCGACGCATCAGGTCGGTTCGTTAAAAATAAATCTCTTGCTTATAACAATGTTTGTCTTAAGCTCTTATATTAACGTATGTCATCACTAATCATTATTCATTAAAAAAAAATCATTTATATATCATTTATCACGCAAAAATTATTAATTCAGGTTCATATCATACAAAATTTAACACAAAATCGATGAAAATGTACTAAATATACTCAATAAATATCAATATGTAATAAGATAACTGGCTAATAAAAATTCAAGAATAGTATATATATTCGACAAAAATTCGATAAAAATTCAAAAATAGCATATGCAAAAGTTAGATAAAAATATTCAAAATAAGTTTATATCTCAAAATTCGATAGAAATTTTTGAAAAAAAATTCGATATTCCATAAAATATTCAAAAATAACCGTACTAAAAATCGAAATAGGATAGATTTTTCAAATAAATTCAATAAAAATTCAAAATTCAATAAAAATTCAGTAATAGCATATATAATAAACTTTGATAAAAATATTCTCAAAAATCACTTCATGTTTCACAATTCATAGATATTCTTAAAAAAAATCGATACTTCATAAATTATTCAAAAATCAGCAAAGATAAATATTCAATTTTCAATAATAATATAAAACGAGGGAAGCATTTTTAATAAAGATAGACATTCTTACTTACATTTTATTTCCACTTTTGTCTTTTTTTCACTGGGTTCGGTTCCTGGGTCCTGGTCTGGTCCATTTTCCGCCGTCGGTGTTTCCAATTTTTGTCGCCCATTGTCAGAAGATTCTCCCAATTAATTTACAGGAGCGCCATGCAAGGAAAGTTGAAGGGTTGGTATACAATTAACCCTTATAGTCCTTATTTAAATAATTACTGCTTCATCTGCTACAACATACTTTATTTACAAGTCTTTAAAGTGTATTATAAACAATAACATTATATCAGCCAAACCATGTCGCAATTCTACGTACAATAATATAATTCATTCTCTCGTGTTTTGTCGTCTATTTTATATTTTATTCTTAACTCAAAACAACACGTCTTATGGGTTCACCTGAGTTCAATGTCACTTCACTAATACATATCTTATAAGGTTATTTAAAATTAACTTAAAACATATTATTCTATATAGATTGTCCTAATGATATTACACTGTCAAAGTTTTTTTAGATTTATCTAATTTTGACTTGTTGATACCAGTCAGAAGTCAAAACAACGAATTTTTTTGTAAAAAAGGGTGAAAATTAACATATTTATTATTGTTAAACAAAAAATAAGCATACAACAAAAAATATCTCGACAGCTTTACCTCAAGAAATGTCCAAAGAAAATATATACAAAATTCCAGGTGGGTTGGTCAAGTACTTTTTGAGTTACAATGTCTATGTCTACAGCCTTTGAAAAAAAGAATGTTGAGGAAAACGCGTTTAAAGTATTGTCAACTTTTATTTTCAATTTCTTTTTTGTCTTTCAAATCGTAAAATGATGCACACCGGAATATCTTTTTGAACCGCGAAGTAATTTACAAAAGAAAATAAAAACAGCTGTTGACCGTTGTTCACTACGTTCAAGAGTGCTGTCGCGAACCTGCTGCAAAACGCATCGAAGCTAGGGCTATTGAACACTAGCTCCCTAACTTCGACTCGTTATATAGCAAGTTTGTGTCAACGCGCTTGAGCGTAGTGAGAAACGGTCAACAGCTGTTCTTATTTTCTTTTGTAAATTACTCCGCGATTTAAAAACATATTTTGGTGTGCATCACTTTACCATTTGACAGGCAAAAAGGAACTGAAAATAAAAGTTGACAATAATTTAAACGCGTTTTTCTCAAAACTGGTTTTTTCAGGCTGTAGACATTGAAACTAAAAAAAAAACAACTTGACCAACTCACCTGGAATTTTGTATATATTTTCTGTAGACTTTCCTTGAGGTAACGCTGTCAAGATATTTTTGTTTTGTGCGTATTTTTTGTTTAGCAATAATAAATACGTTGATTTTCACCATTTTTTGCAAAAAAAATTATTTGTTTAGATTTCTGAGTGATATCAAAAAGTCAAAATTAGATAAAACTAAAAAAACTTGACAGCGTTACCTCGAGAAACTCATAACCTAATAAAATATTTTTGAATTTTTTGTTTACCATGATTCAATGATGAGTTCTGATGTCCACCGCAAAATTCATTATACTATTTTGAGGTATCTTTTAAAAATTTTGAGAAAACTGAAAAAAAAAAACTGAAAAATAAGCTAACCGCGGCAAATTTTTAAAAGATACCTCAAAATAGTATAATGAATTTTGCGGTGGACATCAGAACTCATCATTGAATTATGGTAAACAAAAAATTCAAAAATTTTTTTTTAGCTTACGAGTTTCTCGAGGTAACGCTGTCAAGTTTTTTTTAGTTTTATCTAATTTTGACTTTTTGATATCACTCAGAAATCTAAACAAAGAATTTTTTTGCAAAAATTTTGAGAAAACTGAAAAAAAAACTGAAAAATAAGCTAACCGCGGCAAATTTTTAAAAGATACCTCAAAATAGTATAATGAATTTTGCGGTGGACATCAGAACTCATCATTGAATTATGGTAAACAAAAAATTCAAAAATTTTTTTTTAGCTTACGAGTTTCTCGAGGTAACGCTGTC
Organism: Diabrotica virgifera virgifera; assembly: GCF_917563875.1. Taxonomy (NCBI): domain Eukaryota; kingdom Metazoa; phylum Arthropoda; class Insecta; order Coleoptera; family Chrysomelidae; genus Diabrotica; species Diabrotica virgifera. The sequence goes on along the minus strand of NC_065443.1, from coordinate 12,830,338 downwards.
AAGTTTTTTTTTAGTTTGATCTAATTTTGACTTTTTGATATCACTCAGAAATCTAAACAAAGAATTTTTTTGCAAAAAATGGTGAAAATCAACATATTTATTATTGCTTAACAAAAAATAAGCACAAAACAAAAAAATCTTGACAGCGTTACCTCAAGGAAAGTCTAAAGAAAATATATACAAAATTCCAGGTGAGTTGGTCAAGTTGTTTTTTTTTGAGTTTCAATTTCTACAGCATGAAAAAACCATTTTTGAGAAAAACGCGTTTAAATTATTGTCAACTTTTAATTTCATTTTTTTTGTCTGTCAAATGGTAAAGTGATGCACACCGAAATATGTTTTTAAATCGCGGAGTAATTTACAAAAGACAATAAGAACAGCTGTTGACCGTTTCTCAGTACGCTCAAGCGCGTTGGCACGAACTTGCTATAAAACGAGTCGAAGGTAGGAAGGTAGGGAGATAGTGTTAAATAGCCCTAGCTTCGATGCGTTTTGCAGCAGGTTCGCGCCAGCACGCTTGAACGTAGTGAACAACGGTCAACAGCTTTTTTATTTTCTTTTGTAAATTACTTCGCGGTTCAAAAAGATATTCCGGTGTGCATCATTTTACGATTTGAAACACAAAAAAGAAATTGAAAATAAAAGTTGACAATACTTTAAACGCGTTTTCCTTAAAATTCCTTTTTTCAAAGGCTGTAGACATAGACATTGTAACTCAAAAACTACTTGACCAACCCACCTGGAATTTTGTATATATTTTCTTTGGACATTCCTTGAGGTAAAGCTGTCGAGATATTTTTTGTTGTATGCTTATTTTTTGTTTAACAATAATAAATATGTTAATTTTCACCCTTTTTTACAAAAAAATTCGTTGTTTTGACTTCTGGCTGGTATCAAAAAGTCAAAATTAGATAAATCTAAAAAAACTTGACAGCGTTACCTCGAGAAACTCATAAGCTAATAAAATCTTTTTTACTTTTTTGTTTACTATGATTCAATGATGAGTTCTGATGTCCACCGCAAAATTCATTATATTTTGAGGTGTCTTTTAAAAATTTGCCACCGTTGGCTTATTTTTCAGTATTTTTCCTTGAATTTTTTCTTGAGTAATCTATGAATTATACTGAATATGCCTATTTAATTTAAAAATAAAATAATTTTACCATACTATTGCGTTAAACCCTTCTATTTTACATCAAAATTTGCAAAATTCTCCCGGGGGAGGGGAACCTCCCAAACGACGCCTATGATCCGTAGTTAACTTATCACTATTGACATACTATTAGAACGTCCCTATTCTTATTACATTTGTTGAATCACCCTGGTAACGAAATATCTCTCGCTATTAAATGCTGTGAAAATTTATTAATAAGTGCAGTCGGAAAAATGAAAGTATACTCATGAACGAACATATAAAACACACTGTATTTTCCTGTCACCGTGTCACAAAGAAAATTGTCCAGTGCAAGTACCTACATGTAACAATAATTATTACTTTACTTGCGCTGGCCAATTTTTTGTGTTACACGGTGACAGGAAAATACAGCGTGTTTTATATGTTCGGTCATGGGTATTCTTTCATTTTTCCTACTGTAAGTACATATTATTTAAGTATAATAATCGCAATATCTCGTCATGCTAACAAGAATGAATGTTTTCCGTATCTATTATAATATGATACGGGAAGACTCCTAAGAAAATCCTCAAAAGAAAACCTCTCTGTCTATACATCAATCCATCTATCTAGTATCTATAACTTAGGTATTATCGATTAGTATCACAGTTTGCGGCAGCCGTGATTCGTGCCATTATTTCGGCACAGGCCCCGCCCGTGCCCTTCCGTTGCCATAGCAACGAAGCCCTCGCGTTCGCGAGCAAGATAAAAAACGACCGATACCGCGGGCCAGATAAAGAAACACGAACTGATTCGCGAATCCTGAGGGAGATGAACTGATGAGGCCATTTCATGAATAGCAGAAAGATAAAGTCAGCACGATCGTAAAGATCCTTATGCTGATTGATAACGAATGAATCGCTTTAGATTTGCGCTGCTTGCGTCTTCATGGCCAAAGATTCTCTCAACTTTTTTTATTATCTGAACTTTGGCCCTTAGTATCGAATCGGTTTATTAAGAAAATAAGAGGGGCGATAATATGCATAATATAATCTAAAGTAGGTTCAAAAATTTAGTTTTATTAATTTAGCGTTTCTTGTTCTTCTTTCTCATTCGAGGTTTTGGTCATTTTTTCCCATTCTGGCATCAATTTTTTTTTAGGTTTTTATGCCAGTCAGTTATGTCACAATAAAAAAATAAATGAATATTTTTTCCTGTAGGTATCTAAAATACTTTTATCTACTCTATACTCTATGTCATATTATGTGTAAGTTTGTAGTTTGTGAAAACTGTCATTATAGATAGCAGTGCGTGAAGTGTTTAAAGTGTGCGTGAAGTAACAATGTATTTTAAATGAGACTTACTTTTTCGCACTATTTTTAACACACTTTCATATAATCAAACATCCTTAAATTTCGCTGAATTTTCGCTATTTCGCCCTAAATTTCGCTATTTTGTGGCTGAATGGATCAAGTAATCAAAAGCCAATAAGGAAGAAAAAAAATTCGCGTTGTCATGGTGATGACATAATGAGCAATAAATTATACACTTAAAAAAGCATACTTCACGAACTGTTTCATAAATAACTATCTCCACAACCGTGTTAAAAATGCAATTTATCTATTCTATGTCATATTATACCTATTTATAAGTATAAGTTTTTAGTTTGTGAAAACTGTCATTATAGATAGCAGTGCGTGTGCGTGAAGTAACAATGTGTTTTAAGTGGGATTTACTTTTTCGCACACTTTCAATGGGTTTTTTTGCACACTTTCATATAATCAAATAGGCATCCTTAACTTTCGCGTTGTTATGGTGATGACAATATGAGCAATGACTTACAACAAAATTTTTGACAGTTTTGTGGTTTGAAACTAGTTAGGATTTTTAAATGTCAAGTTCTAAAAATTGTAAAATAGAAATGAATTCCAGTGACGAAGAGTTACAGTTTTTTGTTTGTTTGTCGTAGATAAAATATTGTATGAAACTGTGCGTAAAGGAACTACTTTTTGCGAACTTATGCGATGTATAGCACTCGCTCCGTTGTCGCTCATGCTCTAAAAATCGCGTGCGTTCGCAAAAAGCATACTTCACGAACTGTTACATAAATAACTATTTTAGCACTCCATAGGAGCGTTAAAAATGCTACTTTAAGGCACTAGTGCTTTAAAACTTTTAAGACACTGCAGTTAAAAGTGAATTATCAAATTGTGAAACGTCAAAATATTTATATTTCATTTATTAACATTAATATTAATAGTACAACTTGCGCAATTTGAAAAAGGTGGTTTAAAATTTAATTTAAACTGTATTATTGCATTTTTAACACGTTTGTAGAAAAAACAAGTTTTTGTAAAGGTATAATATTTTCGCTAAGAATTTTTAGACATTCCCCTCGAGTGTAGACAACCAGTTCTACCTTTTACGGGTCATAGGTTTCATGGTTTCACGGTTTCAGCAATTAACAAAAATATTTTATTTTATAAATTTATAACGTTTGTAGAAAAAATATTTTATGATATACGTGTTAAAAAGTACATTTTTAAGGCACTCATGTGAATTGCAGAATTCGCTTCGCTCATTATGCGAACTTTCTCATGCGTGCCTTAAAATTGTACTTTTAACACTTATATCATAAATAACTATTATATCACCAAATAAGATTAGTAAAATCGAGAATGAAAGACAGCTTATATATTTCTATTCTTCTTCTTAGGGAGGTTGGCAATCGTCACGACTATTCTGATCTTAGATGCTGCTGCTCTGAATAGTTCGGTTGATGTGCATCCGTACCATTCCCTCAAGTTACGCAACCATGAGATTTTTCCCATTCCTACACTTCATTTGCCCTGGATTTTTCCTTGTATAATTAATTGAAGTAGGTATGCTGTATCTCTCATTACGCATTACATGCCCCAGGTAATGCAGCTTTCGTGTCTTGATGGTTTCCAATAATTCCATTATTTTGTTGACTCTTTTCATGACTTCGTTGTTTGTTACATGCTCGGTCCATGATATCTTCAGGATTCTTCTATACACCCACAGTTCAAATGCTTCCAACTTTTTAGTACTTAATTAAGTGCCCATGCTTCTATTCTGTAAAGCAGAGTCGGGAGACTATAACACCTTGCCAGGCTAACTCTAAAGTCTAATTTCAGTTCTATTGCACAAAGTATATACCTTTGTCTTTATATTGAAGTTTGTTCGTGCTTTCTCTATTCGAACATTGATTTCTTTGGAGTAATCGTTTTTGATATTCTCATAGATTTAGTTTTCTTGATGTTTATTGATAATCCATATTCTTCTCCATACTCAACTATCTTGTTCATTAGCTTTTGGAGGTCTTGGAGGTGTCCGCTATTATGATACTATCGTCTGCATATCTAATGTTGTTAATTAGCGTTCCATTGACCTTTATTTTATATTATTTTAAGGATATCAATATAGGCAGTTAATCTGGTCCCGGGGTTTTTCAGTTTCTGGTGTTCTTTAGTGTATACAATATTTCTTCCTTTGTAATTTCTACACTTGTTTCTCTGTCTTCGAAAGATATGTCTTATAGGTTTCATCTTTCGTCGTCGAAGAGCTCTTCCATATATTCTTTCCATCGTTTTAGCTTTTCTTCAGTCGTTATCATAGTATTTCCATTTTTATCTAAAATAGTTGTTTTGTGGTTTCTTTTTTGCAGCCCGCCATTTTTTTAACCTTTTTATGCAGGTTGAATAGGTCGTATTTGTTCTCAAGATCTTCTACCTCTTTACGTTTTTCGTCATCTCATTTCTATTCAGAGATGATCAATGATCCCCTTACCTACGTTTAGGTCTCCCCACACCTCATCAGAGAGGTTACATGATCACAACTTACGCTAGAATGTTTTCTAGACGAGTTGACGAAATATAACTGCATATTGTATGTCCTGTGAGTCCTATTCGTCTTCTTTATTCGTCGTCTCCTGGCCTTATAAATTGTAAAAGGCAGAGATAAATTAAGTAACCAGAAATTTATTCCACGAGAGTTTTCAGGTTCACCGAGAGAAAAAAATTCTTGACATAAAGAAACTTTATTAATATTTAAGAAAGATCGACTTGGCATATTGCCTAAGAAACATATCTTTGTATGTAAGATAAAATTTTCTAAAATATTTCAAATAACTTCTACTACAGCCAAAGAAATATATCTTAAACATGATTGAACTACCACTTTCTGGCAAACTTCAAACCCATTTATCAGAAAGAAATTACACTTGATGTTAATTAATTTCATTAGTCATAAAAATATATTTTCTACACATTACAAAACTATTCTTTCTGAGCAATAATATTTCTTAGTAAGGAATATTATTATTTTACTATTAATAATTAATGTATTTAATGTTAAGAAATATATTTCGCAGAGATAAACGTGTATTTAGAGTTAAGTTAATATTTTTTGAAAATAAAGTGATATTACATACGGCGAAATAAATCATTGTGTTAAGGTAAAATCATTATTTATTAATAAAACAAGATATAAAACGTTATTATTACATACAAATATTTTCTCCACTCTTAAACCACTGGCTTCTACACAACAATAAATGGATGGAGAGGCAAATCCAACTTTCTCAAATTTTCCTTCTTTTGTTAATAGCACTTTGTATATCAGCAATTCACTAAAACAAAATCGTTATGTAGAAAGAGTAAACTTACTTTAATAAATTTTTTTTTATAAAGATATAGATATTTATTTTGACAAATTTAGGAAATACAAAAAAAAAACAAATACACGGCCCCACATAAGAACTATTAATACTAATAATAATAATCAATCATATTTAGTTCAAACATGGCATTATTTAACCTACACATCTTTGTTTATTTTTTTCTTTTTGTTAATAAAATATTAATTATTTATCTGTATAATATTAAGTCACACAATAAACATTGTTTAGCTAAAACAAGAGGGAAAATACAACCAATATAAAACATTGAAGCAGACATAATAATATGTAATTTTCTTAATTTTTATAATGTAAAAGAGACAGCATACCTAATCATTAAGAAATTTTATTACGGGAAAGTATTATTAGTTTACATCTAAGTCATTTAATACATATTAACTAATTCACGGTTTTCGGCAATAACATTCCTTAACCATAAACATATATTTCTTTTAGACTAACTGATTTCTTTATCTCAAATAAATTAACAGAACACATCCTCAACGTTGCACCCGCCATGTTTGATATAGCGTTGTATTGTATATTTTTATAGAAGACGATACATTCAAGAAACCTATTATAGTTGATACATAAGTATACACATTTTTAAATAGGTACTTACATGTATGAAGTTATACCATTTCTGGAAGGCCCCGCAGTTGGTTAATAACTCCTTTCTTAATATTGTTCTGAAGCTATATATTATATCATTCTGTCGCAGCTTTAAATTGTGGCATATTTCCCAGTTAGAATAATAAGCTCTTTTTAGCTCCTAAGCATATAAAGATACTATTATGTTTCTTTTTTAACCATTCGGATACGCAACAATATTATTATTACATCTTAAATTACTCAATTTACTTTTATTTAATACCTATATATGTACGTACCTTCAAATTATCCGGTAATTTTTAAAGAACACCAATGAATCCAAAATCCATCTATATGAACATGAACATATCACGCGATCTTGACAAACACTGACGACTAAATCATAAATAGTTAATCTGCGCAATTCTTTTGTGGAAGAAAATCTGTTTGCAAGTGACATTTCGGCATTAATGACACAGTTTTTATTTTATAACCACAGTTACTACAGAGGGTATTTCCGAAGAATTATTTCTTGTGGTTTAAAATATTTATTTGATTGCAAGAAAATTTCTTGTTCGCAAATATAAATATGGATTAACTTAACATTATATTTCTTATACTGCAAAATATTTGTAGTTTTCAATTTAAGAAATAAAAACTTTAGGATAAGAAAATTAAATGAAACCATTAATGCATTTCTTAGTATTGAAGAAATTATCTGTAAGAAATTATTGAGTTGTGTTTAAAAAACTCGTTTCTTTATATGTGAACCGGTATGTTTAAGTTAATACATATGTTAACTTTTAAGAAATATTGCTCAAAGAAATCGGTGTTTTAGGAGAAAAGAAATTGTTCTCTCGGTGTTTACGGATCTAAAAGTTCTCATTTCTTTATTCGTAAAACCGTTATTTATGACTACTTACTTGTTCGATAAATAAAGTATAGAAGTAAATTATAAAAATATTTTTTTGTTCCAGGTGAAAAACCTCACAAATGCACAGTGTGCGGCAAAGCCTTCAGCCAATCCTCAAACCTCATCACGCATTCCAGAAAGCACACAGGCTTCAAACCCTTCGCCTGCGACCTCTGCGGGCGAGCATTCCAACGCAAAGTAGACTTAAGGAGACACAAAGAGACCCAACACACGGAGCTGAGGCCTATCGTTACATAGTGCCAAACCACCGGGAGCACCACCACGCTTCCGGTCTCCTACAATTCCAAAAATGTACAAATCGAAGAGAACAAACTTCTACAACCATTCCATACTCAAGTAGGCATCGCTGGTGAGCAAGGTAGCTCGCAGATGATGAGGCATAGCCAACCGATGATGCCCAGCGAAGGTTTACTGCCGATGAGGACGGTGTTGTCCAACATGAGTTGGACTTAGGTGAAATGTTTACCAAAGGAACAGGAGAACTTGCAGGCAAAACTTTTATAAATATTCCTAATACTTGTAGCAATGATATATGATAACAGGTTGCTACGTGTCAATTATGAAACAATTAAACAAACTCAGTATGATTGATAGGATTAATCAAACAACTAAATCAACCAAATAGTTTGCTTGTACGTTCTCCAATCAACTGTTTTGTACCGTAATCTTCGTTGAATCTATATAAAAGTGTAAATATCTTATCTTAATTGAAATTAGACTGATTATTTCTAGTCTATACTAAAATCTAGGTTCTGAAAATCACCGGTTCAACGGTGAAATTATACCAATTCGACTAAAATATTTTTATTGGTTCTAAAACAATTTTCTTGGGTCAGTTCTCTGTTATCTAGTTTATTTCATAGGAATTAACAAAAATTTTAAATTAAAAAACGTTTGATATGAAGCTTGGTTGTCTTTAATTGAGTTTGGAAGTTGATATTAATGAGCAGATTTACAAATATAGTTTCAATAGTACCATAATTTGAATATAGATGGGATATGCAATGAAATATAGGATACCGGAATGCCAAATGCCTGGGGTAAACTCACTTTTACTCCCAGATATATCGAAGCAAATATTAAAATACAGTAGTATTGATATCCCATGCGAGCAAAGTACTCCTTACCATCATCAATGAAAGACTAAAATCAATTCTCTTAGCACAAATTCCCAAAGAACAATGTGGATTCGTTCCAAATATAAAGGAACAAGAGAATACATTCTTAATAGGTATTCGTCAAATTAGAGAAACTTCCCGAGAGTTTAATATAGAAACAGATTTGTGCTTTTTGACTACGCCAAGGCCTTCGACAACGTTACATGGGATAAAATGTGACATATACTTCGAGGAATAGATACTCTAGAATATCTAGAACAACTGAACATCAAGAGCGCACTCTAAAATGCAGAACATAAGTTATGCTCTTTTGGATACATATACAGAAAACATTGTTAAAGACTTTCTAAATGAAAGCAATTCCTCTCCTTGTGGGATCGGTACTCGCCTGAGGAACTGCAGACGTTCGGATTCACTAAGCGTCACTTTACAGATTAAACATTACTAATTACGTGGTTAAAGAATTCAAACCAAGGACAGAAATAAAAAAGTACCTTTCTTTCAAAAACCATTATAGATTATGGATGTGATTTACAGCCTAGTCTCCATATTATTTGTAATTACAAAATAGGTCAATTGTATGCTTCCAACTAAAGTTGTATCTACTAATAATTACATTACGATAATATTATAGTAATTAAACAATAAGTATCTCTAAATTGAATGCAATTATTTAGCTGTTCTAATAAACAAATAAATAATATTGGCCCTAGGATATTATATCATAGAAAAATTATTAATTTCTTATTAGGTATTATTTCGTTTAAGTTTTTCTTTAATTTTGTAGTCAATGCAATTAATCTAACAAAATATAAAAGAAGCAAAAGTTAAAGAGAGGGACTAAAAGAAGGGTTCCACAGGAAAGTAACAGGGCACCACAGGAAAGTAACCTGCTATCAGTTATATTATTGATACCATTTATAGCAGACTCAAATATAACCTAAATACACATTAAGTAAATTGGAAAATATGGATAAACATTAAGAGTTCGTAATTAAAATTAATGATAAAATGACAAAAACTACAACTATACAAAGAAAAGAGATAAAACCATTACCTATGATAATAAAAAACTAAAAAGTACATACTGCAAATTATCAGCAAATAGGATTAGGAAATAGGTAAAGACAAGCATTGTTCAAGGCAAATATAGCTTCCTAAGACTGAATTGTTCTGTGATCCACTACAACCTAAATCTGAAAATTACTCCAAACCAACTAAAAATGTGGTTGAGATGGTGTGAGGTTTATCTGAATCATGGTAAGTATTCTTAAATACAGCAACTTAAATACTAGAGCAACTAAAAAAAACTTAAAAGAGATTGCTTAGCTTAAACAATAAAAAGGAAGATGGAAAAAACTTATATTACCTTAATTGATTGACAACAGGAACTAGACAGAAGTCGGTCATCATCATTCCTATTTATTTCTCCTTTCCTGGTATCAAGTTGATCGTAGGTATAGATTTGTACAGAGAACAGAGACCAGTTTGCTGTTGTGATAGCTCACCACAATTATTGGAAACAGTATGTAAAGAAGAATAAAAATTTGAAAGTGGAACCGAGTTGAAACATATAAGTACTAGGAAATACGAGGAGCAAAAAATGAAAAAGTAGCAAGAATAATAGTCGAAAAGTACAGAAATATTATTAAAGAGTTGGCCTAGAGAGGAAAAAAGCAATAGACTGCCATATAGAATGTAATAAACAATTTATATTCTATATTCCAGGTTTCAAGCATTAGTTGATGATATATATATATATCGGTTTTAAAACGTTCTTCTACGTCTTCCGATGCCTAGTCGCCATTCACTTCGGTCCATCCAAAGGTCTTCATCCAATTCTCTTTCTCTCATTTCTCGATTTATGCCTTCTCTCCAACTCAGGCGGGGTCTTCCTCTTTTTCGTCTACCATGAGGGGTCCACGTTAGGATTTGTTTCGGGAGTCGTTCTTCGGACATTCTTTGTACGTGTCCATACCATCTAAGCTGTTTGGTACTAATGTCATCTACTATTGTGTGTTTCACATTCATTATTTCCCTAATTCTGTTGTTGGTTACCCTTTCTAATCTTGATTTTCCTGCTGAGCTCCTCCAGAAATCCATTTCTGTTGCTTCAAGTTTTCTCTTGTATCTTTCTTTTATTTGCCATACTTCACTGCTGTAAGTGATTATACTCTTAACAATTGTATTGTATATTCTATGTTTGTTGTTGTTTGATATTGACTGGTCCCAGAGGATGCTATTGAGAAGGGTAATTGCTTTTCTTCCCTGGTTGTTTCTTTCTTCTATCGTCCGGTCTACGCTTCCTTCTTGTGTGATGGTCATACCAAGGTATTTATATGCGTCGCAATGTTTAATAATTTCGCCATTCCCCAGTGTAAGGTCCTGCTGTGTCCCACCGATACACATATATTCGGTCTTCTTTATGTTTATTTCCAAACCACCTTTTGTGTACTCCTCTATTAATTTCCTTGTCATATATTCTATATCATCGTAGTCTTGCGCTAGTACAAGTTGGTCGTCTGCAAATGACAAAGTGTATATTGTATTGTTGCTGATCGGTAATCCCATGTTTTTGCATTTGCGTTTCCAAAGTTTTAGAGTTTGTTCGAGGTAGATCTTAAATAATGTCGGTGAAAGGCAGCACCCTTGTTTTAGGCCTTTGCTAATTTGGAATCCTCTCGATAGCCTGCTTCCAACTTTCACCCTTGATGCAGTTTTGGTATACAATTGTTTCGTCGCTGTTATTAAATTTGCGCTTATATTGGTTTTCTCTAATGCTTCCCATAGTTTGTTTTGTGGGATGCTATCATACGCTTTTCCATTAGTTGATGATTCCGGCATTAAAATTTGCTTAATTTTTTCATTTGAGCCTTATGTTTCTTCTTTCAAATTCTCCCATTCACTATTTATACATGATTTCGTAGATTTTTGGTTTAGAAATATATTTAATCACACACAACATGTATTTTTAGGGCGATTTTTTGAGTTTGAAAACAAATATGACGTATTTTTAATTAAAATTATAGTTTATTCCCGTTAAACATAATAGATAATGATAATAGAAAAATGCCACAAGAAAAATAATTTTAGAACCATATAAAGAGTTTTTAATACTTCCAATTAATGATTCACAAAATATTATTAAATAAAATTTGAGTTTTAATTGAAAAACTGTTGTGTCAGCCGCCCCGTTGAATATTTATCATCTAGTTCGTTTAAATTGGTCTAAATTCCCTATGTATATTTGAAAAGTAATTCAACAAACATTACGGTGCGTTGTCAGTCGTTTTAGATGTTTAATCTGTGATTATGGCCATCATATGAGATATGGTGGTGAATGTAGGATTAAAATCTGTAATATCTGTAGGTCTCAACGTTAGCTTTGTGTAAATGTGTACAGATTTCCATGGATTTTTAAATAGGGACTTACACGATCGTGACCAAAGGGTTATCACGTATGTGCAGTATGTTCCGAGTTACTCAAATTAGTTTTTTAATGGACAAAATTATTATCTATAAATAAATAATCGTATTGAACCATAGACAAAACATCCTTTATTTCAAGTTTTTTTAATACGCCCAAAGGTAAATTTTTAAATCTTGTTGTTTTCAGTTTTTTTTAGTTAGTCCAGAGAAATAAGATTTTTCTCGTGACACATCCCCCCCCCCCGGGCCGAAACCAAATTTTTTGAGTAGTATGGACATCTATATTAATAACCTATATGTTTCCTGCAGCCGATTTTGATGATATACATAGTTATAAACAAATGAATATCAAAAAACAGAAAAAAGTAAAGCATTCTAAACAAATTTGAGAATAAGAAACTCATAAATCATATAAAAAGCTTCAATATGACGTTAGCTGAATATGTCTATCCTTATTTGTTGCTTAGAAAATTGCAAAATAGGTAATAAATTTTGAGATTTTATAAATATTCATAACTTATGTAAAAATTAAGTTAAAACCTTCTTATTATACGTAATGCTGAGACTTCTTGTGCTTAAATTACATTTTAAATTTCAAAGTAATTGGCCAAATAGTTTAAAAGTTATTTAATTTGTTTATCCCAAATTCATTTGTTTTGCAATACTATAAGTCAGAAAATTATGAGGTTACAGTAACACTTTGGACAGTTTATGAAAGAAAAACATTTATACTATTAACCTAATTAACAAAAAATGACAAAAAGTAATTTTAAACAGTGTAAAATTATTTTGCAAAAACATGTCGATTTTTTGCTTACTTATAAACAATTAGAATAACTTTTTAACCGTTACCCGTAGAAAAATTATTTTTTCATATTTAGAAAGAGTGAATTTTTATACATTCAGAAAGAAAAACAATTGTCCTACGACAATTAGGGACGAAGTTAGACCCCCCTTTTTTAAATTCACATGTTCTTGCAAAATAATTTTGCAATATTTAGAATTATTTTTTGTCATTCTTTTTAATTAAATTAATAGTATAAATCTTTTTCTTTCATAAACTATCCAAAATATTACTGTAACTTCATCATTTTCTGACTTGTGTCATCTTCAGTGTTGCAAAAAAAATTAATTTGGGAAAAACAAATTAAATAACTTTTAAACTATTTGACCAATTGCTTTAAAATTTAGGATATGATTTAATCACCAGAAGTCTCAGCATTCTGATACATAAGTTATGAATATTTATAAAAACTCAAAATTTATGATTTATTTTGCAATTTTCTAACCAACCAATAAGGATAGAAGACATATTTAGCGAACGCCATATTGAAGTTTTTTATACCATTTATGAGTTTCTGTTTAAAATGCCTGACGTTTTGGCAATAGACGAAAAAAGCGAAAATTTACTGTCTTTTGATCTTCATTTGTTTATAACTATGTATATCATCAAAATCGGCTGCAGGAAACATATAGGTTATTATTATAGATGTCCATACTACTCAAAAAATTTGGTTTCGGTCTGGAGGGGGTTGTGTCACCAACAGGATATTTTTTTCCTTATTTCTCTGAACTAAGTGGGTTACAAGAGCTCCCCAACAATATACTAACAATTTTTTCTGCGATTTAAACAAAGGGGGCGCCAGAACCCCACGTCGTCCTTCCTTTTAATTGCTTCTTTATTGGAATGAATAATTTTAAAATATTTCGAATTTTATAAAGTGTCAAATATCATAAAAATAGTTTTTTTTGTAAAATCAAAAATCAGGTATTGACATTTTAAATAGCAGCGTGAGTTTTTTTCTTCTGGTGTTTGTTTGAACACAGTCATATACATATAATTTTCTTCTTCATCCCCTTCTTCTTCATCAACTTCTTCTTTCTCAACGTTTCCCTTTTCAGGAGTCCTTGATTCGTTCTCTTTCAACTCCTCTGCCAAACAGTCCATCCATCTCCTAATCAGCTTTCCTCTTACTCTCAACTTCTAACAGCCCTATGCCTTGTCCCACATAGTTTTCGTTTCTACGTCTTACATGATCAAATCATTGCATTCCTGGGACGACTTTACTAAAAGATAGTTCATTCGATTACATGAAATCAATCCCAACTCAAGAATATCCGTCGCAAAAAAATCATAGCATGTGATCTGTCTTTAAAAAGACAACCAAATGCAACAATGACAGTAAAATTCTCGCGTTAGAGATTCCATAGTAAATCACGAGGGAAAACCAGGAAAAAACCTCGTGATACTATCCCGACATCGTAAGTATTTGGTCTTACATTTAATCTACCTTCAAAAAACTAATACCAAATTCTGACTTTAATATGTTTAAATTATAAATAATATTAATATTACATAGATATACAATAAGTAATACTAAAATATAAAATTTGTACTAACTCGATATGTTATTGACTTACTAATCGTGGTATTTTCTTTCTATTGACTTCCTCTTTCAGTATGGGTAACCACATCCTACTGCATTCTACTGAGAATTTTACTGTCATCGTCGCATTTGGTTGTCTTTTTTAAAGACAGATCACATGCTATGATTTTTTTGCGACGGATATTCTTGAGTTGGGATTGATTTCATGTAATCGAATGAACAAATCATTGCAGTCTTTGTTCTTGAACCTTTTTTGAGACTGTAACTCTTTTCTTCAACACATCCTTCCTGATCCTGCCTATTGTAGTCTTATCCAACATCCACCGTAATTTTCATTTTAGCTACATTCTTCTTCTTTTCCTAAATCTCTTTTATAGGCCACACTTCCCCGCCGTACACCAAAACAGGCCTCACGACACTCTTATATAAGTTTCCTGTCAAGCCTTCCCCCGATTTTCCGATTAAAGGGTATCCTGCTCATTCGCTTTCAGTTAAACCAACCAGTCTGTATCTTGTGTGAAATTTTCCGATCTATTGTCCCATTTTCCATTATATAAGAACCAAGTTGATGTACCCAACCATACCTTTTCCTCAGAAGCACTTTAATCCTTTTTAGACCTGCTAAACTTAAGCCCTGCCTCTTCAATAGCCCTTCTCCAATATTCCAACTTCTCCTCCAACATTTCGTTGCTCTCTCCACTAACATGATATCAATAATAAAGAGCATTGACCAAAAAGCCTCATCTGTAACCTTCACTGTCAGTACATCCATAACAACATTAAAGAGGTTTAAGTGAAGACCCTTGATGTAAACTAACCGTCGCGTCACTAGAAAACTGGTGAATCTGACACAAGACCTTACTTTGGTATACGCTATTTCATACATATTTTTCACAAGCCTCATACGTACTTTTCAGGAACTCATTTAATATAATACCTGAACAATATCCAAAAAATATGAAAGATTCAGAACTTTACCTTGAGGTATGCCTCTGTTTTATTTAAGGCAGAGGCAGGAGAGATGATGGTCTTTGGTTTATTAGACATGAACTGAACTAGTTAATTGTAAGTATTCATAAAATATTTGTGACTCAAATGATGTCGTTCAGTTCAATGTCGTCATTCTGGGATCGCAGAACAAGTGCACAATGTCCTTTGTACTCGAGATAGTGAATAACCCATTCTAAACAAAATTGAATAGCTACCAATCCCAAATCAATTGTTTGTAAACTTTAAATCCTGCTGATATACTATTAATTTTTAATTGCATAAAACTTTCTTACTTTTATAAGGATTTTTCATAGTTTTGAAACCATTAAATTTTGAACTTTTGGTCCATAGAATCCACAAAAGAGTATTTGAAAACACAGTCTCTTAAACTCACATCAGCTGATAAGACATTTATTGGGTTTCCTGATGAAATGTACTAAACATGTTAAATGTTTTCTCGTTTTTTTAAATTTTTTTTAAAACAGTCTAGTCAAGCAAACGAAAAACAAAAGTTAAAAGAGTTATTTTTGTAAATAATAGATCAATAATTGTGAATTTTTTGTCATAATGTGATGATAGGAACATGCTGCACTACATTACCCAAATTAAAATGGGTCATACTATGTTATTAATGTGCAATTCTCCAAAGTACCTTTTTGTGCAATTTGCCAAAGATATTTTTAGTTTTTAAATAATACATATCAAGAAATATGGAAGTAATGGAGGAGATATACAAATGTGATTTTTAAGTTTTTTAGAATGATTTTTTTGTACAAAAAATTTTGTCTAAAGTATTTGTTAAACTTCAATATTTATCTTACGTGGTAAATACATATTCGTATCGATTTAACTGGTTTATTATTGTTGGAATAGTCCACTCACATTTTGACATTTCCTGCTGATTAGTATATCATATTGTTATTTGTTATGAAAATTATAGGCCTGAATTCCGCGTACCATAAAAAACTTGATTAATAGCAAGCTGAAAATTTGTTAATAGCTTAACGGTGTCTAGTCGGACAAACTTTGATGTACGGGAACATTGGAACAGGGGAAGTTTTAATTGTGGAACAGGTTAAAAATTTGGAACATCAGACTATGAAAACGTCCCATGTACTTTGTCGGACAGAACTTCCAATTGATTTGGCTTACCCAAATGACGTATAAAAAATACGTGCTCAATACTTTTTTAAAATCTATCGAATGATACCAAACACGAGTTCCCACGGAGAGGGGTGGGGGATAAATTTAATATTTTAAATACGAATTCCGCGATATTTCGCGAAATGAACATCAGATCGAAAAACTGTAAAATACTTATTCAATATTTTTGGAAAATCTATCGAACGGCACCAAGCACGACCCCCCGACGGTGGTGGGGTGGGGGTTACTTTAAAATCTTAAATAGGAGCTCCCATTTTTTATTGCAGATTTGGATTCCTTACAAAAAAATAAGTAACTTTTATTCGAGACATTTTTTCGAATTATGGATAGATGGCGCTATAATCGGAAAAAACGATTTTTGGAAATGGAAAATTAAATTAAAAAATGGAAAATCCCCACTTAAATGGTAAACTTTACTTAACTTTTTTTGGTTTTAGGATTTAATCTTCACAACCCAATAACGCTCGAGTGACTGCAAATTTATCATATTTTCCTCCCCTGCTGTAAGTTTAATACAAGTTAAATAGCAAGGGGCTGGTAAACCTTTGTTAACTATTCTTGTACTGATCAATGTGTTATTTCAAATTATCTGCAATTTCAAGAGTGGTATTTTAATTATTTCTATTTTAAAAAAGATACCTTTGAAAAAGTTACCTTTGTAACTGTGTATCTACTAGTTAGTTTTAGGTTAGTAGCTTAAGTTCCACTGATTACAAACTTTCGTTTGAGACAATCATTAACCTAAATGCCTCTTATATTTCTTCTAATTGAAAGCATATTAAAACAGTTTCTAGTAAAACAAAATTGTTCACCAGTTTAGTTTTTTAAACCTCGACAAACCTTTTAATAATCAAAATCCAGAAAACGCAATTTATTATTCCGGAATTGCCCGGTTTTCTATCACTCTCTTACTGATTATTAAGCCTTGTTTCCCGAATTACTCGTTTTCAGACGAAGACAGCCTCGAGCAGGAGTTATTGCTATGAAAAACTCTATACAGATAAAGCAGTGTGGAACTGAAGAGCTAGTACGATATCACCTAGGGCGATAGTCGTCGCACAGAGCCCATATCTTTATTTACAACAGAGCAGCTACATCACGAGAATATAAAGCAGCCTCCCTTGATTGAGCAACTTGATTTTCCGACCGGTCTTTCCGTGAACTACACAAGATTTGAGGCTCCCGAAGGCGGAAGCTTGTTTAAACGATGAAGGTTGCGCAACTTGGATTTTTTTTTCCATGAATCTTAGTCGATTTTGTGTTCCTTCTTACAAATTCCGCTCCTATTGAATTGAACTGCATCCATTCATGAAGATTACGTAGCAACAAGATTTTACATCTTATTACGCTTCTTCTGCCTTTGATTCTGCACTGTATCATATTCTTTGATAGTTCTTATTTTCCACCTCTCATGATGTTTCCCAAGTATTCCAACCTCCTGATTTTTATGAAATTTAAAACTTCGCATTGTTTTCCTAGTTGTTCGAGAACATGTGTGTTTGTTTTGCGATACATCCATGATATTTCCAGAATAAGTCCGTAACACCACATTTCGAATGCTTCCAGGACATTCCAGGTTTTTAATGTTAAATTGTTTCAGTGTCCAGGTCTCAACCTCATACAAGAGGGTAGAGAAAATATAACATCGAAGCATTTTTATCCAGAGCTTTATATTAACATTGCGATTACAGAAAAGTTTTTTCATTCTGTTAAAAATTGACCGAGAAATTTCAATGCGGCATCTTGTTTCTTTTGTCTAAACAGTATCTTCTGTGATGCATACTCCAAGATATTTGTACGAAGATATTTGCTCAATTTCTGTATTATTTAGTAGTAGCTTTACTTTAGGCTATTGATTATGTTCAAAATAAGAGAGCTAAAAGGAACTACAACGTTAATGGGATTTTATTGTCTCATGTGGTCAATGGACCTCTATATTTGAAAAAACCACGGAGTGCTACCATTTAAATAGGTGCGTTTTTAAGAAAGGGGTGAATTAGTCTCTAGTCTCAGGGTGAATTAGGGTGAGTTCTATGCACTTTTGGTACAAACACGTCTACAGAAAAATTGTTCGAGGTTAAATTGTCTATCGAAATATCACATTTTAGAGTCAAAAATATTTTTTTACAAAAATATATTCAAAAGAAAAGCAAGAAAAAACACCAAAGAAAGCAATTTTATTTTTTGTCCCATAACTTTTTTCCTTAGGGATATAGGTATAGGTATTGCTTCAGCGAAAAATAACTTCATCCTTTCTCTTTAAAATAACGCTTAGTAGAATTTACTAGGGTTTATAATTTCCGAAATAGGATTTTTCAAAATTCGCCGCTCACAGCATTTTTAGGGCCATTTCCCCATTATTTCGCAAACATTGTTCTGTAACTTTTTTTTACGCATTTCTAGGTATATATAATAGTACATTTAGTAGAAATAAAAGTCAATTACCTTTAAAATGGTCTATTGTGGTAGTGGCTGAAAGACTTCGGTCGATGGCCTTTTGGTACATTTTATCAATAAAATATGTCTCTCTCTCTCTCTCTAGTCTATTGTACAAGGTTGTGCACCTATTTTTAAGCAAGTTATGCTTTTTCAAGCTTTTATACTTTTGATGATTTTTGATATTTTTTATGATTATTGTTTAAATTTCTTATTATGACTTTTTTCTTATACATTAAAATATATACATTGTGCAATAAAAAATCTTATTTTATTTACTTTAAAATGGTGTATTGCAAAAAATTTTAGGACTATTTTTAAGCAAGATATCCGTAGAATATCCAAGAGTATCCGTAATTTGAGAAAAATTTTAAAATGTTTTATTTTTTTCAATTAAAAGAATATAGTTGCATATTATAACATAATTTTTAATTCCAAATAACGTTTCTTAATAACACTTTTCGATATTGTGAAATATAAAAGTACAGTGGAACCTCGATAACTCGGATTAATTGGGACCGCGGCCGATCCGGGTTATCGAAAATCCGGGTTAGCCGGAGAATATGGTAAACATTAATAAAATACGGTATACTTGCAGATAAACTCCGTTATAATTGAAATAACATGAAATATATATATATGCACAGTACCTACACATCTAAATTACTAAAAACACGCAAACACAAACCTAAGCAAATGGAAGCGAACAAAACAAGACTGTACTACACACAATACATTCACAATCGGAACGATGTTGTGTTATTTAAGAAGAGTGAAAACTAAGACCATTGTTTAAAAAATAATTTTTTAAATAGGTAGTCTTTTAGTCTTTTTTAAAAAAATGCTCAGACAGTTTGAAAAAATAATAGAATACTACAGGTGCCTGTTGTTTCCGATAATCCGAGACAATGAACGTCGCTCTGCCGTCGTGTGCCATGAGTCATTTTTACTATCGTATAGTTCAAATTACACAAATACACATTATCTCTCAAATATTATATTACATACATTTACTCCAGGGAAATAAGGCAAAAATATACCATGTTCGGGACACTTGAGCAGCCAGGTTGCAAATGGGTTTTTTGGGTACTATATACCTAATATATTATACATACAAAAATGCCTGTCACAGTTCGGACGAGAAATTTAGTTATTAACAAATAAGTGTCAAAAATGGCAGTTTTTTCGTTTAAATCGCTACGGGTAAAAATGAGCCAAGGTTTAAAATAGCAGTTTTTGAATTTCGGTTAGATCATTTGTTGCTTCAGAAATTGAAAAATAAAACTAAAATTTCAAAAATAGAAAAATTGCTATAACTTTTGTGAAAATGACCTTAAGACTTTCATATTGCACAAAAAGTTGAGACAAACAGTCCGTATAATGCACAAAAATTTTTAAGACGATTCGTCAATTAATTTAAATTTTATTCAATTTGTTTATCCCAATGAGCTTTTCCTTGGCAATATTGTTGTTCAGAAAATAGTAATGTAATAGCAATTATGTGAAAATCATATGAAAGAAGAAAAGTCATGTTTTCAAAGTATTTTAAAAAAATCATTAAAAAGTCATTTTTATCATTCCGAAAATATTTTACTAATATAGGGTTATTTTTAGTTCATAAACAATTTGAATAACTTTGTTAATATTGACTGTAGATTAAAACTGCTTTAGGATTTGAAAAGCCGGTATTTTCATACGAATTTTCAAAAAAACACTTTTTGCTTAGGTTAATTACAGTCAAAGTTAGCCACGTTTTTTATTTAATTCACAGCTACTTTGTTTATAACAATTAAGCAACCCAACTAGCGCCATTTCGAAGTTGAAGGTATATAGTTTATGTGTAAAAGTTTGAGTAAACTTTAAACTCCAACAGAGTTGTTAATAAAGCTTTAAAAATAACGTTCTAACGAAATCGATTTGTGGTCGGTGGAAATGAATATTAAAATCCGTGCACTCAAAAAATAAAACTGATTCTTCAAACATATGCTGCGGTTAATATCTCCAGAGCTTGTTGATGGATTCTGATCATAATTTTTTTAAATTGTATGTACTCGTAGTCTTGTAGAGTACGTTATGTACGTAAATCCCCACCTAACATTTCAAAATGTTAGAGGGAGTTCCCCTTATCACTCAGGGATATGAAAAATAGATTACGACCGATTCTACCGAATATACATATATAATTTCATAAAAATCGGTCAAGCGGTCTCGGAGGAGTATGACAACTAACATTGTGACAGGAGAATTTTATAGATGTAAATATATAGATGGGTATTAACAAATAGGGGTTGGTGATGGAAAAGTGTAAATTAAGGGGTGTGTGTATTTTTTAAGCCTACATCATATAAAATTAAGATAGACAATTTTGTCCAAAAAAATTTAAAAAAATGTCAGGGGGGCAACCCCCCTTATAACTTATGGGTATGAAAAATAGATTAAAACCTATTCTCAGTCACATAGGATCTACTTGTAAAATTTCATAAAAATCGGCCAAGCAGTTTCGGAGTAGTATGGTAACTAACACTGTTACAGGAGAATTTAATGTATATTGAAGTAACTGTGAATTAAATAATAAAAGTGGCTAACTTTGACGGAAATTAACATAGGCGAAAAGTTTTTTTTTGAAAATGTGTGTAAAAATACCAGCTTTTTAAATTCCAAGGTAAATTTACTCTACAGTCAATATTAACAAAGCTATTCAAATTGTTTTCAAGCCAAAAATGACTGTACTTTAGTAAAATGTTTTCGTAGTGACAAAAATTACTTTTTAATGATTTTCTTCAATAATTTGAAAACAAGACTATTGTTCTTTCATGTGGTTTTCACAGAATTTCTATATAATTATTATTTTCTGAACAATAACATTACAAAAAAAAGCTCTTTAGGAAAAACAAATTGAATAAAATTTAAACTAATTGACAAATCGTCTTAAAATTTTTTTGTGCAGTGTATGGACTCTTTGACTCAACTTTTTGTGAAATATAAAAGTCGTAAGGTCACTTTCGCGAAAGTTATAGCAAATTTTTTATTTTCGAAATTTTAGTTTTATTTTGCAATTTTCGAAGCAACAAATGATCGGACCAAAATTAAAAAAGTGCCGTTTTAAACATTGGCTCATCTACTAAAAGAAGAATACTATAAATAAGATATTTAATTATCCTATTTTTACCTGTAGCGATTTAAACGAAAAAAACTGCCATTTTTGACCCTTATTTGTTAATAACTAAAATTCTCGTCCGAACTGTGACGGGCATTTTTGTATGTATAATGTATTAGGTATATAGTACCCAAAAAACCCATTTGCAACCTGGCTGCTCAAGTGCCCCGACAAAAACCTTATTTCCCTGGAGTAATTTTTATTGTTAAAGTGTTTGTCTGATGAAAATCGGTCCGGGTTAGCCGGACTTCCGGGTTATCGGGGGCCGACTTATCGGGGTTCCACTGTACTTCACTCTTGAGCGAAATTCATATTTTTTAACATACCTCGTACACTATTGATAAAATTTTATATCTGATGATTGCATGTCAGGTTTTAGATTATGCAGAGCATTTTATAAAGGATAATTTTTTTTCATAAGTTAATAATAAAAAGTTCACATATGGTTCCGGCTTACTGGGACCTGTGGCTTGTTTAAAAATAGTCCTAGAATTTCTTACAATACACCATTTTGAAGTAAAGAAAATAGGCTTTCTTTTTTATTGCACAATGTATATACCTAAATATACAATAAAAAAAGTTATGATGAGAAATTTAAAAATAATCGAAAAATATATCAAAAATCATTAAAAGTAGACAATTTTCAAAAACCATATCTTGCATAAAAAAGTCATATAGCCTTCTACAATAGACCATTTTAAAGATAATTGACTTTTCTTCCTACCAAATTGCATATACCTAAAGCTGCGTAGGAAAAAGTTACAGAACAATGTTTGCGAAGTAACAAGGAAAATGGGTCAAAATCGCTGTGAGTAGCAAAGTTTGGAAAACCATATTTTGGAAACTATAAATTATAGAGACCTCTACCAAACACCATTTTAAAGAGGAAGGATGGAAGTTTTTTTTCTGTAAAGCAATGCCTATACCTATATCCCCATGGGAAAAAGTTATGTTGCAAAAAACAAAATTGCTATCTTTCGTGTTGTTTTCTTGCTTTTCTTTTGAATATATTTTTGCAAAACAAAATATTTTTTACTTTGAAATGTGATATTTCAATAGCAAATTTAACCTGGAACAATTTTCATGAAGACGTGTTTGTACCAAAAGTGCATAGAACTCACCCTAATTCGCCCTATGCCTAGGGACTAATTCACCTCTTTCTCAAAAACGCACCCCTTTAAATGGTAGCACTCCGCGGTTTTTTCATATCTAGAGGTCCATTGACTATATTAAACAATAAAACTCCGTTAATGTTGTAGTTCCTTTCTATAATACATAATCAATAGCCTACTTTGATGTTTTATGCTTTTGTACATGAACTTGATTTTCTTCAAATTTATTTTTAGTCCATAATATATGCAATGTATATTAATTTAGTTGTTGAGCAAGGTATTGCAGTTCTTCTTGTGTTCCCACTAGAAGGAATAGAATGAAAGATATGTCAAAATATGGATCAAAAATGGTATCTTGGCTCATTTTATTAATATCTTGGTTATGTTTTTTATACAGACAAGATTTTTATCTCGTTACCTTTATTAGTAATCGCCTCTGATTTCAGGAACTGGAAAAACGATTGAAATCGTAGCATCTCTTTTCCGAGTCTCTAGAAATTGCGAGATTTTTCCCGCAGCATTGCAGTAAATTTAGATATGCCTTTTACATTCCGCATTCGGAATGAATGAGAGACTGCCTCGGACTTGAGTCGGTGCTTTTCATCAATTTAAATGATCGTTATTTTATCGCTTTTGGGACTTTAGATTTCCAAGTTAGTGGAAATCCCGAGGAAGATTGTAAAAAAATAACGAGATGGTCGATTACGAAAAGTTTTAGCATATAATGGTGAAGTTATAATATAAACAAAGTTTTTTTAAATGTTGGTAAAATAAATAAAAATAGACTTAAGTTGGATTTATAGTTTGACGTAGCGTAGACGTAGACGCAACGGAGACGCACTGGAAAAGATCAACACTGAATTTTGTGTACTCATGTTTATAGATGAACGCAAGCGCCTGACGGAACATAAGAGAAACGTAACATAACGGAAGAGTTCACCAACTTTCATCTTTTACAGTGCGTTTCTTACGTCTGGCCAATCAAAATTAAAAATTTTGTTCTGTCACCCATAGTGGACTGTGGACACGCCCTCATCAATTTTGTAAAGATAAAGTTGTTTATCAACATATTCGAATTTTGTTAATTATTTGTTAATACAATGGATGTTAAGTTATTAATTTAATAAAAATATATCATAGAGTCATTTCAATATTTCAGATAAATATGAGTTGTTTATTAGCCTAATTCAGGGTTATATACACATATTATACGATAGGTAAATCCAATAAACATTTTAAAGACCAGGAAATGAAACAAAATAGTTGGAAATCCCACGGCATGCGGCACCAAGGAGCATATCTTCGTTTATTTCCTAATCCATGTAACACACAAAACAGATAAATATTATAATAAATAATAGTATAAGTATAAATAAATAAACACAAAGTTTGTTTATTACTGTTCGCATAATGTATAGGCTATGTTGTTGAATTAGAATTAAAACATTGTTTACTCTTTCTACTCATGCGCAAAAATTCCGCTACGTCGATCTATAAATTGACATAATATTTTCTTACGTTTCCAGTCCGTTTCTTACGTCTCCGTTGCGTCTACGTCTACGCTACGTCAAACTATAAATCCAACTTTACTCGCAATCAGTTTAATATTACCTAGGACGATCTGAAGTCCTAGAAAAATTAATATCGAAGAAATAAAAGGCATTATATTTAATTTCGATTCAGAGATCATTACCATCTTTGTATGGACCATTTCGAACTCTTTTGTTCTCATCAGGAAAGCACTGTAATGATGCTCTGAATCAAAAAATAAACACCCTTGCCATTCATGCCAATTACAAAATATAATTAACATTAAGACGCGATAGCAACCTCTATTAACAAAATATCGAAACCCAAAAGACTCCATTTAAACAAACAAATGCTTAAAAATAATAAAATCTTTGGATTTCTTAATTCGGAAACAGATTCTCTCTTATACCTATTCCCATCCTTCTAAAAGTTGCAAGGAATAAAGGGTGATGAATGTAGAGACATGGGGAGTCTACATAGTTGCACTCCACAACATATCAATTCACCGAGGTAAAGATCAACAAATCTGCTTCCTAGTACTCAATACGTGAGTAAAAACGCAGGTAGATAAAAGGCATTATATTTAATTTCGATTCAGATATCATTACCATATTCCTATGGACCATAAAGTTGCACTGTAGTAAGATTAAATAACTACAGGTTTTTGAGATCGGCAGAGTATCCTCAATATGCATATATAGCCCATTCACAATTTTTTATTATTAATCTATACTTCTCTTACTCGTTTTCATTTATTATCGTCCACCGATGTCTTTTATACATCATTTCTCAAACAGCTTTATAAAAAATTTCCAAGTAAATCAAGTATTCTTTTCATCGTCGAATTGTACTTTGTCTCAAGATTGTATCTCAGTGCAAAATATATAAATCTCTCTCGGAAAATCGTAGACATAGCCGAGAATTAAACTTGACACCTGAAAGTTTCAAGCTGAAAGTAAATTCGGTAGCTGAAGGCTGAAAGCTGAAGGTGAGGGGATGTGTTGACAAGTCGGAGTGAAAACTGAAACCGAGCTTTCCACTGTCGTGATCTTCCTCGGTGGTGGAGCTATGGGAGTATGGAATTACACGAGCTGACAACACGGCTTTCCATGTAATTTAATTTCGTTTAATCTAGCTTGCTAATCTTGGAAGAGAGTGTGGATAAAACAATAGGAGGCGGAACAGTGTCGATACGTTTACTTCGCGTTGGCTTGGGGGCCTTGTCGGTTTTCAGCCCGGCACTGTAACTTTAGCTTGATAAATAAAGTTAGCAACCAAGGTTTTTAATCTTTACTCGTAATTTAATAGTTTTGTATATGCGAGACACTATTTTTGATTGTGGCAACAATAAATGTGAGAGAAAATTTCAGCTTTAATTTCATTATAAGCATAAGAGGAAAGATGAGGATTTAACATTGATACAAACAATGAAGAATATGGTAAAAACAAAATCCTACGACAGAGGGGAAAGCAAATAAAGGGAAATTAAAAAGAAAAGAAAAACAAATAAAAACAATTAGGGATGGTCACAAGCTCGAGCTTCGAGCTCAAGCCGATATGTTTCTTACGAGCCGAGCTTCGAGCCGAGTCAAATTTTTTTCGAGCCGAAATTTCCTTAACGAGCTTGTCAATATTTTAGTTAATAATATCCTAATCTTCTTCTTCTTCTTCATGTGCCTTGTCCGTTGCGGACGTTGAATAACTCGATCGATGTTAGTCCAAACCATTGGCTAAGTTTTGAAACCATGAGTGTCTTCTACTTCCGGGTCCGCGTTTGCTTTCTATTTTACCCTGTATTATCAGTTGGAGTATATGATGTTTATCATGTCTCATAATATGACCGAGGTATTCAAGTTTCCGTTTTTAATTGTGAAAGAGATTTCTTTTTGTTTTCCCGTTCGGCGTAGGTAGTACCTCTACGTTGGTGGTGTGAGTCGTCCAGGATATTTTGAAGATACGTCCATACACCCACATTTCGCATGCCTCCAACTTTCTCATTAATGTTTCCGTCAGTGTCCATGCCTCTGCGCCATACAGCAAGACTGTAGAGAAATATGTCGGAGTGGGTGAATATATTTTTCATGTTGTTAAATGTTTCTCTAGCCTTTTCAATTCTAGATCGTATTTCGATTGTTTGATCCCATTTCGAGTTGACGACTGTTCCTAGGTATATATACGAGTCAACGTGTTCAATTAGTTGGTTTTTTATCTTCAATTTTCTGGCAGGTTTTTGAGTTTTGCTGACCAGCATCCATTTTGTTTTATTTATGTTGAGGTTAAGTCCTCTTTCTTCACTTGCTCTTTGTACCCTGTCCATAAGATACTGCATTTCATCGATACTACTGGCAAGTACGACTGTATCGTCCGCATATCGGATGTTATTTATCAATTCTCCATTGATTTTTATGCCTTCGTTTGCTTCATCCAGTGCTTTTTTAAAAAATTTTTCGGAGTAAATATTAAAAAGGAGAGGGGAGAGAACACATCCCTGTCGCAGACCTTTTCTGATGTCAATGCTCTCTGCGGACGAATTGCCGACTTTTACCCTGGCTGTCTGATTCTAGTAGAGACTTGTCACAATTCGGATGTCCTTATCATCAATTCCTATGCTTTGTAGAATTTCAATTAGTTGGTCATGTCTCACATTATCAAAGACTTTCGAGTAATCTACAAAGCACATGTAGACATCCTTGTTCATATCTCTACACCTCTGTACTAATACTTGCAGACAAAACACTGCTTCCCTTGTGCCCAAAGCGTTCCTAAAACCAAATTGTGACTCATTGATTTCCGCTTCACACTTGTTGTAGATTCTGTTATATATGATTTTGGTGAAGACTTTGGTGATATGATTAATTAGGCTTAGTAAGTACTAAGAGAAATTCGGAAAGTGCCACTAAACGCTTAGAGTCATTCGAAATCTAGTTATACATAGTAACGCATGTTACGATGTTACGATGCAACCATCATAAAAGTAACATCACAATTCTAGAGTGAAGACCTGTTCTTTTTAACTGACTTGCAAGTATATGATCAACTTCTGCAGCTTTACGATACTTAATTAAGTGTAGTGCATTGAAAAGTTCCTCGGTCTCTATTTGCCACAGGATTAGTAGGCTTTGCTGATCTGCAGTTTTGATCTTTTTGAGATTTCAAGTTCACCAAATGCAAACGTATTCCCAGGCTCGCCATACCAGTCATAGAAAAACTTCATAAAAGAGAAATACTCAATCATTTTTATTTTATGAATTTTTTCTATGACCGGTATGGCGAGCCTGGGAATACGTTTGCATTTGGTGAACTTGAAAACTGAACTTGAAAACAAAAACAAAACCGAAAATATATCAAAAACTCTTACATATGCTTTCAAAAGTTCTACAAATTATAAATTTGATATACTGATCAAAGTTACTTCACGTATAAATTTCAAAATATACAATAGAACAGTAAACAATATTGATGGTATTACAAAAATTTTAGTATCTGCAAACTGATCTTTTTTAGAGATAATTAGAATACTTAATTATGGAGATATTTTTTCATCCGATGTTTCTGTTTCATTGGATCTAGATACTTTTGATTCAAAAATGATTTAAACCCAAATTGACAGAACGACGTTAAAAAGTCTATGAGAATGTTGTAGCCGCAGTATGAGAATGTTGATAATAATAATTATTGTAAATTTAATATTATTTTTTTAAAATTCCATTTAGTAATCAGGTCTATATTTAGGGCCGGTTGTCCGAACGCTAATCAAGAAGATGATTATAATTAAGTCCCCTTAACGACCATCAAATAACAACACCCCTCATTCGTAAGTCAATCAGTTGATTGTACTTAATTATGTTAATTATCATTATGATAATTAACATAATTGATTGAGTAATTAATTATTAATTATTAATTAACATAACACTTATTAACGTAATTGATTAATAAATCTCATAATTGTAATCAATTATCTTTTCAGCAACCCAAACAAAGTTGACATTGACAGTTGGTGACAATAATTAAATATTTGATAATGATCAGTTGATTCCATTTTTGAATAGCGTTCGAACAACCGGCCCTTATAGTCTAGTAAAATAAAATTTCACTACATGTAAAACAAAATGTAAATTCGTACAGGTTGAAACAAATTTTATATCAAAGTTTAGGTGGGTACAAAAGATATTTTCAAGAAAGTATCCAAATCACACAAGGGGATCATTCTTTAAATAATTAAAAAGGGGTCATTTTTGCAAAAAAATTACTTTTTTAACTGCTGAGGTCATTCAATTACTAATAAAGGTCTATAGGATTATTTTCTGCAAAGTTGAAGGGTTAGTCTTTCACATATAACTTACTAAATTAAATTTGACCCCCTATTTATTTAAATAATTATACATGAAACTTTAAAAACAAATTTGCAAAAATTATTTTTAGCGTTTTAAATAAGCACTATAGAATATCTTATTTTACAGGAGAAGTTGCACTATGTTATCAGTATTAATAAAAAAAAATTAGTCCAAAAATATTTAATATTTTTTGAGATATTGAATTTGTTTATTAAATGTTACTCTATTTTCAATTGCAAAAACGCGGTTGTTGCCAAAGAAATATTCATCTGTATTAAATCTTATTAGTTTTATTTTTATGTATATTTTCGATAAATGTATTGATAAATTCAAATTTCAATTAAACTTCCCCCTAAAATGGCATTTGAAAATTATTCAAATTTGTTTATAATTTTTTTTTAATAACGTCGCGGGGATTAAATATTTTGAAATGCCGTTTCGATAATTGGGTTTCTGGGAATTTTTCACTAATTAACAAATGTTTTTGTCTTTTTTTCCTCTTCTTTTTTTTTCTTGGAGTTATATTACTACGGGCCCTTGTAAGGTTAAGTTTCATTAAGAATGTCGAATCTCTAAGTTATAGATTCTAGACCTAAAAATATTAAGATTGGTCTAAAATCACTTAAATAAAATGTGGCTGGTTACTGAGTTACAGGGTGTTTAATTTAAAAATTAAAAATTATTTTTACCAAGTACTTTCAAACTATTTGACGCATCCTTATCATACTTGTTAGAAAGTGTGGGTACTATACAGTCTACTAAATTGTGACAAATAAAAGTTTCTAGCTACTACCAGAGGCGTACGACAGGGGATAGTTAATGGTTGACCTTTCCAAATTCTACGCCACTGAGGGAATTACTATTTTAGCGAAATTTTTCGATTCTCCAATACTTTATATGTAAATAATATACTCTTTACTGGTAACGATTAAGTCATTAGTTTTCGAGATATTGGACGTTAAAAATGAAACGGCATAGTTATTTTGATTCATTCATTCATTCATTTTAAACTTCCAATATCTCCCAAACTGATGACTTTATCGATATCAATAAAGTTATTTACATACAAAGTATTGGAGAATCGAAAAATTTCGTTAAAATAGTAATTCACTCAGTGGCGTAGAATTTGGGAAGGGTCAATCATTCACTATCCCCTGTCGTACGCCTCTGGCACTAGCTAGAAAAATTTATTAATCACAATTTAGTAGGGTGTATAATAGCCACACTTTCTGTCAAGTATGATAAGGATACGTTAAATAGTTTTAAAGTACTTGGTAACAATAATTTTTAAATTTTTAAATAAAACACCATGTAACTCAGTAAGTAGCCATATTTTATTTAAGAGATTTTAGTTAAATCTTAATATTTTTAGGTCTACAATCTAGATCTCATAGACTCGACATTCTTAATAAAATTTAACCCTAAAAGGGCCCGTAGTAATATAACTCCAAGGAAAAAAAGAAGAAGAAAAAACGACAAAAAAATTGTGTTAATTAGTAAAAAATTCCCAGGAACCCAATTATCGAAACGGCATTTTAAAATACTTAATCCCCGCGACGTTATTAAAAAAACAAATTATAAACAAATTTGTACGATTTTCAAATGCCATTTTAGGGGGGAGTTTAATTGAAATTTGAATGTATCCATACAATTATCGACAATATATATAAAAATAAAAATAATGAGATCTTAAGCAGGTGAATATTT
Organism: Diabrotica virgifera virgifera; assembly: GCF_917563875.1. NCBI lineage: Eukaryota > Metazoa > Arthropoda > Insecta > Coleoptera > Chrysomelidae > Diabrotica > Diabrotica virgifera. The sequence goes on along the minus strand of NC_065443.1, from coordinate 12,799,633 downwards.
CTTTGGCAACAACCGCGTTTTTGCAATTGAAAATATAGTAATATTTAATAAACAACTTCAATATCTCAAAAAATATTAAATATTTTTTGACCAATTTTTTTTTGCTTAATACTGGTAACATAGCGCAACTTAGTCTGTAAAATAAAATATTTTATAGTGCTTATTTAAAACGCTAAAAATAATTATTTGCGAATTTGTTTTTTAAGTTTTATATACAATTATTTAAATAAATAGGGGGTCAAATTTAATTTAGTAAGTCTTACGTGAAATATTTACCCTTCAGCTTTGTAGAAAAAAATCCCATAGACCTTCATTAATAAGTGAATTACCTCAGCAGTTAAAAAAGTTTTTTTTTGCAAAAATGACCCCTTTTTAATTATTTAAACAATGATCCCCTTGTATGATTTGGATACTTTCTTGAAAATATCTTTTGTACCCACCTAAACTTTGATATAAAATTTATTTTAACCTGTACGAATTTACATTTTGACTTTTTTTTATTTTATTAGGCTATTAGTAACTTCATTATAGTAGATTCATTCCTATTAAATAGAGAGGATAACATTGGTTTTTATGATGAAGATTGTAAAAGAGGAATAGAAGAACGAATTAGAGCCAAATTAAATCTAGTAAAAACAAATAATATTGATGGCATAATTATATGACCAAAAATGAAGAAAGACCAAAAATGAAGAAAGATCAAAAATGTGTGCAGACAAAATAATTATTTAAGACGTTGCTTGGGCTATATTTTTGTTATATAGCCGATCGAGTATATAGTACTTATATAGAACCTATAATATACAGGGTGTCCCGAAAAGATTGGTCATAAATTATACCACACATTCTGCGGTCAAAAATAGTTCGATTGAACCTAACTTACCTTAGTACAAATGTGCTCATAAAAAAAGTTACAGCCCTTTGAAGTTACAAAATGAAAATCGATTTTTTTCAATATATCGAAAACTATTAGAGATTTTTTATTGAAAATTGACATGTATCATTCTTATGGCAGTAACATCTTAAAACAAAATTATAGTGAAGTTTGTCCACCCCATAAAAATTTTATGGGGGTTTGGTTCCCTTAAACCCCCCCCCCCCATACTTTTGTATACGTTCCAATTAATTCATTATTGTGGTATCATTAGTTAAACACAACGTTTTTAAAACTTTTTTGACTCTTAGTATTTTTTCAATAAGCCAGTTTTTATCGAGATGCGGCTTCTTTTTTAATATATTTACATAAAAATTTTATGGGGGTTTTGTTCCTTTAAACCCCCCAAATGTTTGTGTATGTTCCAATTACAATATTATTGTGGTACCATTAGTTAAACACAGTGTTTTTAAAACTTTTTTGACTCTTAGGGCCGGTACTTTATGTCCCGGTTAAACCTCGGTTAGCTAACCGGGGTTTAATCGGGACAGAAAAGTACCCCATAGGGCCTCTTGCGTTGTAATAAAAGTAATTATAATTATTATTATAATTATTTATGAATATAATAATAAGTATAATTGCGTTTATGTCTATGTTATGCATATATTTCTGTCCCGATTAAACCCCGGTTAACTAACCGGCTGTTAACGGAGACATAAAGTACCGGCCCTTAGTCTATTTTTTGAGAAATCACCTTTTATCGAGATATGGCTTCTTTTTCAAAATATACCTAAAAATGTAAATTATAAATACATTTTCAGATTATTAACAGGTCTCTATAATCGTATTTAACCATATACAAATATGTGGTGGATTCGACAAATATTCAAAATATCTCGATAAACACTGACTTATCAAAAAAGTACTAAGAGGCAAAAAAGTTTTAAAAACATTTTGTTTAACTAATGGTGTCACAATATTAATTTAATTGGAACGTACAAAAAAGTTTGGGGGGGTTTAAAGGAACAAAACCCCCTTAAAATTTTTATGGGGTGCACAAATTTCACTTTAATTTTTTTTTAAGATGTTGCTGCTATAATAATGCCACATGTCCATTTTCAATGAAAAATCTCGAAGGGTTTTCGATATATGAAAAAAAAAATCGATTTTCATTTTGTAACTTCAAAGGGCTGTAACTTTTTTGTGTGCACTATTGTATATAGGTAAGTGAGGTTCAATCAACATATTTTTGACCCCAGAATCTGTGGTATAATTTATGACCATTCTTTTCGGGACACCCTGTATAATATAATATTCGGACGCTTTAATTTGCTTTCAAGCATTAATAAATACACTATAAATTAAAAATTAACAAATAAAATCCACACGATATTGTTTACTGTTCTTCTAATTGTACATCCCAAAGATGATAGTTACTCGACTGTTACCGATCGAACTATTTTTTTAGTTTTGTAAATAGTGATTACTGTTACTTTTTTATCTGTATCTAATATAAGTAAATGTTGAATGTATATGATGAAATATTTGTAAATTATTTTATGTAGTTAAACTATTTGTATAGCACACTTTTCTGTAAATTATTTACTTACAGGCTTTGTGAATGTTTTGTCACACAAAAACTTATTCTTTATCACTCAACCAACCAAATAAAAGAATTTGTGATCGATTTCATTGTTTTATTTTCGTAATTTTTTATTAGACATACTTTTCCATCCATTTCCTACAAACACCAAAAGGATGAAAATAGAATGAAGAGTAAAACAAGGATATCCTGTATCGCAAATATTTACGATTGGTATGGAAGGCATTTTTAAGCAGCTAAACTGGAAATTAGAGGAATTAACATAAAAAAATGTATATAAGGAAGCCAAAACAACGATTAAAGTATACGAAGGAACAAAAGCAATACAAATAAATAGAGGCGTGAGACAAGGTGATACAATACCACCGAAACTTTTCAATCTGGTTCTGGAAGATATTTTTAAAATATTAGAATGGGAAGAAAAAGGTATAAAAATTTGTGGACAATGCTTGAACCATCTAAGGTATGCTGATGACACCGTATTGATAACCGATAAAAAAGAAGAATTTTTTAAAATGATGAAAGAACTAGACATAATAGCTGGAAAGGTAGGCAATATGAATTACAGCAAGAACAAAATCATAATAAGTACAGATGAGGACATCACAATGAGGATCGGAGAGGTTGAAATAGAACAATTTCACGATTTTATATATCTGGGTCAAATTATAAAACTTAACAAGGAAAACCCAACATCAGAGATCAATGACGATTTAGACTGGCATATATGGCACTTGGCAAACTAAGCTACATCCTTAAAAAAAAAGATATCCACAACATCTTAAGACCAAGGTATACACTCAATGAGTACTCCCTGTTTTCAATTTGGTTCCCAAACGTGGACGTTTACAAAAGCAATCATAGACAAAATCATAAAAACGCAAAGAGCAATGGAAAGGCAAATGTTGCACATAAGACTAATGGATAATAATTACACTTTTATAAAAAAGAACTTTTTTATAATAAAACCTTTTTATTATTTATAGGAAAGAATATAAAATAATTTAACGATAAACGATTTAACGATAAAATGCTTAAAATTCCAAAAATTACACTCTAATAAAAATAGTTATTTATGAAACAGTTCGTGAAGTATGCTTTTTGCGAACGCACGCAATTTTTAGAGCACGAGCGACAACGGAGCTAGTGCTATAAATCGCGTAAGTTCGCAAAAAGTCCTTCACGCAGAGTTCCATACAATATTTTATCTACGATAAACAAATATAAAAACTGTAACTCTTCGTCACTGGAATTCATTTCTATTCTACAATTTTTAGAACTTTGACATTTACTACAAACTACTTTCAAACCACAAAACTGCCAAAAATTTTGTTGCAAGTCATTGCTCATATTGTCATCCCCACGACAACGCGAAAGTTAAGGATATTTGATTATATGAAAGTGTGCCAAAAACCCATTGAAAGTGTGTGAAAAAGTTAATCCCATTTAAAATACATTTTTACTTCACGCACACTTTAAACTCTTCACGCACTGCTATCTATAATGACAGTTTTCACAAACTAAAAACTTATACATAATATGACAGAGTAGATAATAGTTATTTATGAAACAGTTCGTGAAGTATACTTTTTGCGAACGCACGTGAATTTTAGAGCACGAGCGACAACGGAGCGAGTGCTATAAATCGCGTAAGTTCGCAAAAAGTACTTCACGCACAATTTCATACAATATTTTATCTACGATAAATAAATAAAAAAGCTGTAACTCTTCGTCACTGGAATTCATTTAACTTTGACATTTAAAAATTCTAACTACTTTCAAACCACAAAACTGTCAAAACTTTTGTTGTAATTCATTGCTCATATTGTCATCACCATGGCATCGCGAAAGTTAAGAATTGTCACCATGACAACGCGAAAGTTAAAAACAGTGCGAAAAAGTAAATCCCATTTAAAATACATTGTTACTTCACGCACACTTTAAATCCTTCACGCACTGCTATCTATAATGACAGTTTTCACAAACTACAAATTTATACATAATATGACAGAGTAGAAAAAGTACTTTTGATAATGTCACAGTTTTCTTATTGTACATGTACATATGTAGGACACAACATATTTGGAAAGAATAATTAACTTATTAAATATGAATTTTTGGTATGTGTATTAACTGTTATTTATAATTATGATTCCAAAAATTACACTAGTATAAAATAGTATTTTTTAAAATACCACTGTTGTTTAAAATGGTATATATAATTTTAAGTATATAAAGTTTTAATTATTTATTAAAACAATTAAAAAAAATACGCAACAGCCGGGTTCCAACTGGGGACCTCTAGATCTGCAGTCTAATGCCACTGAGGCACCATCAATTTGTAGATATCCATTTATTAACGTAATTTAAAATATCATTGCAATAGTCACATTTTTAAAATAGTTTGAAATAAAAAAAATATCGATTTATCCATACAGTGTGAATGGTCAGTAAAGCTTTGTAGATCCGTTATAAGTAATAGATAGTAATAAAAGTTAATAACAAAAATTGTTCCAACTCTGATTACAGATTGATAATCAGTAATCGTAATTTGTAAGTTTTAGACAATTATTCAGTAATGGCTTACTTAAAATTTGGATAGATTTTGACCCGTAATTATTAATAATTTTGCTCTGAAAAATGAAAATATCTCGAAAACTAATAAATTTACACATAGGGAATGTTATACAAAAATTATAGTATGGTAATGGTACTTTTCGATAATGATATAAAATACAGGGTGTTCTATTTAAAATTACTGAGAAAATAATGTACTTGCGTTTTGACTCACCCTGTATTCAATATAAAGAAAATTAGCAAAACAAACATTTACGAAAATTTTGACAATAATTTAAAAAATATAACGTCAATAAACCATTGACCTTTTGCTTGCTTTTTTTTATATAGGTAGTTAAACTTGTTACGATTTTCATATAAAATTGGTTATAACTTTGTAAATACCCCGTATAATATACCAAAACTTTATATTTTTGTAATCGAACAGTTACGAAGATTTCGAATATAAAATAAAATACATGGTGTTCTATTTAAAAAAACATAAGTTTGGTCTGCCACTATGTTATCGAACACCCTGTAACATTAGAACTAATTTTGTAATATAAATCTCAAAGTTCGCTACAATTTTTTTTATTAAGTTTTATCGCTATACATTACTATAACGGATCTACGGAGCTTCACCCCACTAATAATTAATCGCCCTGTATAATAGCAGTTAAATATTGCATTGTTAGCTAGTTCTAAGCTATTCTGAAAATTTCAGGTGTCTAGGCAGCCTAGAACTATTTTTAAAATGGATTACAAAATTTGCGGAGTCCGTGACACCAACCAAGCCAAGTATATAAAAAGATTTTAAAAAGTGAAACGAGTGGATAAGAAAGAAAACAAAATTTAGGGATGTTAAACAAGACGTACAATTGAAATTGAGATTTGGACACAATATAAGACAAAAAGTAGACCGATGGAACAAAATTCTTATATATTGGAGACTGTAAGAATATAAACTAAACAGAGGAGGGCCCCAAATGAGATATTAGGAAGCACGTGGGCTCTAGGTGGATGACTGTAGCGACAGACAGAGCAGAATGGAAAAGGATTGGGGGCCTATGTCCAGTGATGGACCGAAGAAGGCTAATTAGATAGATAGATAAAACATAACAGAAAAGGAATTATTCTCTGTTCATTCTTTAAAAATCAGAAAAAGACTTGGATACAGTCTTCGCATATTGAAACGAAATTTCAAGTTTCAATTTTGGATGCGCAAAAATTTGCACTCTTCACCAAAAAATAATTCAAAGTTTTCGTTACTACTAAATCGTTGACAAACAAAAGAAAAAGGAGCTTCAGAATTTTTCAAGTTACCGTCTACTTCCTAGTCGTCTTCTGGACCTGCAAAGCCTACTTTAAAAAAATCGGAGGAACAACTAAAACGAAAAAAGCTTATCCCACTGCCAAACTTTTAGCTACAGGCGAAAAGACAATCTGTAAAGAAAGTGACACAGATTAAGAAAGAAAATACCGGTCAAGGTAAAGTGTTGAGAAGAAATCAGCACCTAAAACTGTATCATCTTCATCTGCAGGAGATTTTTTTCAATTATGTACCTTTTGGAGATGAGGCTACATTTTACAAAAAGGAACAGTGATTCTGCATAATTGTCATGACTATACATTAAAGCAGTCCCTACTCTATTAACAGTCATAGACAAACTAGGTGGTCTATAAATGTTTGGGGTGGTATTGTTGGAAACTCTGTGATTCGTCCACATTGTTATGATGGTTCAAAATGTTCTACTTAATATTTGATAAATAATGTGGTTTTTAAAACAACAGTTTATCATACTGCTCTTATTCCGAATCATCTAACTAAAGAATAACTTTCCTGCGAGGTGGATAGGCAGAGGAGGACCAACTCTTTAACCACCGCGATCAGCGAAATTGTCAAAAATTGATTTACAATTTACAACTTTGAAGAAACGAGACATGGGCCGGATAGCCCAGGAGGTAGGATGTCTGACTTCCACGCAGAAATCCGGGTTCGAAACCCAGCGTCGGCGACAACATATAGACATTTTTAAATGTGTACATGCCCCAGGTCGACTCAGCCTAAATAAAATGAACCTTTGCATAAAACCAGGGGTAATAATAGGCGGTTGAAGCGTAGCACTGGTCCTGTTACCTTCTTTGGTAACTGTAGATCCTAGAGATATCAGTCTACGCTGTTAATTAAACAAGAATAAAAAACCGCTAAACGCCGTAAAAATGAGTGGTGCATGCAATATTCCAGCTACAAAAGGTCTGATAATATTACGTGGCGTGAATTTTGATGCAAAAATTCTAGTTTTATTTTAAAAGATTTTTCCATATTATTTGCTAAATTTGAAGTAAGCGCGCCACAAAAGGGTAACTTTGATACAGTTTGAATTTTGAAACTCTTCTGTGGCGCGTTTACTTCAAATTTAGCAAATATTATGGAAAAATATTTTAAAATAATAAAATAAAACTAGAATTTTGTTTTGCATCAAAATGAAAATACATTTTCGCGCCACGTAATATTCATATCAGATCTTTTGTAGCTGGAATATTGTATGCGCCACTCATTTTTACGGCGTTTAGCGGTTTTTTATTCTTGTATCAGGAGTTTATCAAAGTTATTTATAAATTAAATGTGTGAAGTTGAATGCAATGTTCCTCTATTACACGTTAAGCTTTATAAATGGTCACCTTTGTTGCATTATCTCCCAAATGATCTAGTTTCAATCAAATGTACACTAGACTTTTTTCTATTCGAAATAGATTGAAAAAAATATTAAGATGGCCGGTAAATGAAGTCGGATTGCCCGTTGCCAGATCAAATTTAGCGTCGTAACCACTACAACTACATAAACGATTTCGGGAATAATCGTTAATTGGATTATGCTTTTGTAGCGTAATAACTTCTAATCGGCTTAACCGATTTTGATCAGTAAACATGAGTTTAAAACCTACTGACTAGTAGTATCTGATGGATCTAAGGTCAAGTATGATAACTGAAGCTATTAGAGGAATTATTGAGCTTGAGGAACCGTTTTTCCCACAGGAAATAGATTTGATCATACTTATGAAGCATATAACTTAAAAATTCGAATTTTCCCGAATATGATGTATACACCGTTAGATTCGTCTAGAGTCCTTCTACAAACTCTCAGTTATTGGCGTAATTCGTAGGTTGAAATTTTGAGTAATTGTCGAAAAACCAAAATTTTCAAAGTTTAGTTTTTCAGTTTTTCGGCTATACTGAGCCGTGTGTATGTCTGATACTGACGGCTTAAAAAACATTTGAAAGCTTAACTCAACACTATTAATTAGATGTATTTGCGGTTCTCCTGTCTCTTCTTAATCCGAAGATATATACCCCCAAAAAATATGCCGTTTTGTACTTACCAAGTCCTATATCTGGCTTATTTATAGGTGGTCAAAAGTTACAAACTACACCGGTTCTGAATAGGCCCTGACCCCCTCTTCAAACACAGAAAAAAAAATTCAAATCGGTTTAAATTTTCCACACACATACATATCCACAAACATTTTCCCTTTTTTAAATAAAATTGAGTCATATTTATGAGCTCGGTAACTTTTGAATGGTATAACTGATTTTCAAAATTAAACATGCGTTGGAAAGATAATGATCAGTACTATCAGAAGCCGTAAAGGCCAGACATACATTATTGAAGTTTTTGGGAGTTTTGGGAACGAGAACGAAAAACAGACCCTAAATAGGAAGGGCCGTAAAATCCACACCCTTGGACCAAAATGGATGGTTGACATATGAATGGGTGAGTCTTTTCCTAAACTTTAAGATGGGAGTTGGTCCAATTTTCAATTCAGTCAGATTTAGAACATCGAAAATTTCGTGTATATATAGTGTCGCATGTAGGGGTTTGGGTGTGCGCCACTGGCGAGAACTGCCGTTCTCTGGTAATAAAAAAGCTTTAAAAACATTCACCGGAATATTATCCATTTCACAACTCTTAAATTACTAATATTGACGTTATGTCGTTATGTTTTCGTTTAAGAGACGTCAAATCAATATTCTGTCAAACCATCAAACATTTCTTAAATATATTTATGTTGATCGAAATTTGTAATGAAAACTGAGACATCCAAAAGAAATGTCGACATATACTATCCATGTTCAGTCCATCTACTCACCAATGGATCAGTCGTAGATTGCGAGTACAAATTGGATAACGTAGGCAACGATTTATTAGATTATATTTGTGAATATCTCCACATAGAACAAAAATGTTTCTGGGGTTTGAGATACGTAGACGAATACGGCCAGAAACATTGGTTGGACGAAAATAAACTAATCCATTCTCAGGTGAACAACACAAGTTTGATGCATTTCTACTTTAGAGTTAAAATATATCCACCAGATCCATACAAAGTTTCTGATGAAGAGGCCAAGTACCAAATCTTCATGCAACTTAGACTAGATTTGTTAAGTGGTAAACTAGGATGCAAGTCCTGTGATGCAGTTATGTTGATTTCTTTAATACTACAATACTCTTGTGGAGACTATGATGCTGAAGTACATTTGGGCAATTATGTTCAAGAAAAAATCGTCATGAATCAAACTTTCAGTATAGAAATGAAAGCTATAGAAATACATAAAAGCTACTTAAAAGGTCTTACCATATATCAATCACAAGATCTTTTCCTGCGAATGGCTTGCCAACTGGAGACGTATGGTGTGGAACCATACCTTGTGGAAAACATATACGGTGACAAAATGACCTTATGGGTGAATTATAAAGGAGTAGCAGCTTATAAAGGAGGAAGGGAAGTGCACAAATTCGACTGGATGTCTATAGTAGATGTTACTCAAGAAGACGACAGATTAGTACTAAATTTAGCTTCTGAAGATAGCATAAAGTTTTACTGTTTCACTTCAGCTCAATGTGACTACATTTACCAAGCAACGTTAGGTACTTTTGCGTATTTCACCTCGCTTAACAGAAAAACTATTGCATCTCAAATTCAAGATAAAGAAGAGAGTCTTAAAAGTGTTGATAGGGCTGAGGTGGGTTCAGAAATAGAGGTATTAAATTCCAGTATTATTTTGGATAGTTCTTCTTCATTGATGGTTATATACAAAGCGTGTGAGTTGTTTAAAAAATTTCGGTATCTTATATTTATAGCGGCAATGTGCATTTTTATAAAAGTGTTTCGTGTTATTACTTGGGGTAGTCCTGAAATTTATAGAGAGAGAAACTGGTACCAGAATTACCTGTCCATTTTTAATTAGAGATTAAGAAATAAAATCTATACATACACTTAAATTGGTTTGTTATTGGAGGACATCTTTGTTTTAGCAGACATGAAACTTAAACAAAGAAAATAAAAACAGCCACCAAAACACCTCGAATTAATCTAAGAAGGCTCAACGAATCTGATCTTTGCCAACAGATCAAGAAAAAAATACACAAGGAAGACCAGAAAGTAGAAATACAAGGACAACTTAAAGTTATAGAAAAATGGAGAGAGTTAGAGAAGATCCTAAAAAACATCATACAACAACTGGAGGGCAATACATCCCCTAAAAGCAAACAATGGATAACAAAAGAAACAGGCATTGATATCAGAAAAGGGAAAATATAAGAATAAACAATACAAAAACGTAAATAAAACAATCAAACAAAAAATATAAGAAGAGAAGGAATTATGGGTATCAGAAAAATGTGCAGAAATAGATAGATTAGAAAAACAACATGACTGCTTTAACATATACAGGAAACAACGTAGAATGAAGTAAACACTTCTGTTGTATGTAGGTATATGAATTTATTAAAAAGTTTCATAAAATTTATCCACCACGTAGTGGAAAATTAAAATATATAAAACGTTTTCTGTCAAAACTGATCATCATCAGTGTGAACGTCTAGTATATAAGTATTTGAAACTAGCCACTTCATTAGGTGTAAAAACCTCTAAACTACATTATTGATAATATTTAACAAATTTAAAGTAGTCGATATTAAGTCGATGTAATATGGTAGTGCTAATAATAACTTATTAAAAAAATTAGATACTTTACAAAACAAAGCTTTGCGACTCTGCATTGGTGCAATGAAATCAACTCCAATTGAACCGTTAAGAGTAGAAACTGTGGAACCTCCATTAGAGCTGAGAAGGCAATTATTGGCAGAAAAAATGATAATCAAGTGCAAAGTCAAAAATTCATCACTTACTCAAAAGATCTCCACCCTAAATATTCAGGACCTTACAGGATCATACTGGTCTAATAGAAACTCACCTCCTTTATGTGAAGGATTTAGAAACTCAATAGACTTCTCCCCTACAACAGTTAAGGTCAACTTAGATGTTTTATTGTTGAACATTCAGGTAATTATACCTAGATATTCTGAATTAAGATATCTCAATAATGAAATAATCAATCAGCTGTTAAACAAATATCAAATGTATACTGCTATTTACACAGATGCATCAAAAGATCCTTATGGCACAGGTGCGGCGTTTATTGTCCCACTGCAAGTACAACGCAGATTTAAATTGAGTAGAAAAACATGCATTTGTAGAGCAGAAGCGTTTGCTATTTTGAAAGCTATAGAATTTATAATGGAAAATAACATTTCATACTCCATAATTTTTTCTGATTCACTTTCGGTTTTAAATAGTTTACAATCACATTTACAAATCAACTCCGCATATAGTCATCCTTACATAGCCAAAATAAAATCTTTGCTCTCTCAAATGCAAAAAACTAGAAAATTTATTTTTGTGTGGGTGAAAGCACACTCAGGTATCACATTCAATGAACAAGTTGATAAAGCGGCTAAAGAAAGCATACAGTTGGGAGAAGATGTTACACCCTTATTAACATTAGATGAGAGAATAAATATTGCTAAGGATAATTTATATAAAAAATGGTCTAAACAATATAAACATTTTATTTTGACAAAAGGCACAAGATATACATTGCTAGAACCCGATATTCGAAAAAATTACTGGTTTAAAAATTACGATTATCCGAGAAGTTCCATAACAACCATATCTCGGATGAAATATTTGGACATGCTTGCTATCCGGCACATTTATACAAAATAAAAATAACTGATAACAATCTTTGTGATATTTGCAATGAAACGGCGGACTTGGATCATATATTTTTTAATTGTAAGAAGTACACACATCAGTCGGACATTCTTACAAAAAATTTAAGAAGTTTAAACGTTTACGGTCCCTATAATGTTATGTATCTTTTGGCACTGAGTGATAAACGTATTTGAGATTTTATTTTGTTTTTCCTATATGACTGTAAAATTAAGTTATAGAATGACTAGATTAGGCTTGTAACCTTAAATTATGTCTTTCCTTTTGATTGCCTACATGCCTGCCTTACCGTGTGGGGTGGGTATATAGGTAATCAATAATTATTAAGAAAAAAGAAAAATCCTTGAATGAGAAAAGTGTGACCCTTGTCCTTATCCCAAAATTTTTATTAAGATTAATTTAGCAAAAATTTACTTTGAAAATAAAATGTTTATTATATCTATTCTTAACAAAAAGGTCGATCAGACTTAGATAACCTTAACTTAGATTAGTAATTAGATAGTTTAGATAAGATACATATATATTATGTTTATGTATGTACTATTTACTTTGTTTCTGGCCGCATGGTCTAATCCTAAAGCCAATAAAAAAAAAAAAGTCGATGTAATAAGATTATTGGAATACCATGTGGATGTACTTCATCCTTGCTCGAAATTGCACATAGTGCTCAAGTGAGAGGTTAACGACCAACTCTCATCTCTGTGCGATCAATGCCTCCGCCTCCATTCGTTTGTCACGCTCTCTCTGTAGGCCCACATATCACTTGAAGCATTTTACGTTTCCATGCCAGCAATTTATTTACTTCTCTTTTTGTTACCGTCCATGTTTTGCTTCCATACGCGAATGCTGGTCGTATTATGGTCTTATACATGTGGATTTTTGCACCTCGTGAGAGAAGTTTTGACTTCATTACATGCATCGCAAAGAAAGATCTGTCTCCTGCCATTATTCGCGTTTCAACTTCTCGTTCTATTTTGATATCATTGGTGATTGCTGCTCCCAGATGTTTAAACTCCTTAAAAAAAAGAATGTGTGTGTACTTTGTACGCACGTAAGAAGTTATACTTCTATTATATGATTTGAACGAAATTAATATACTTTTTATTTGTATTTTATTTAAATATTAAACTAATTTATACTTACGACTTCTCAAACATTTTTATTAAAACAGTGCCAAAAATTAAAATAATACAAGAATAAAACACACACAAACACATAAAAAATGCCACAAATGATTTCTGACCATTAATTGTCAGAAATTTTTTTAACTAAATACGTATTTTCTGAAAATAAAATTATACAGGGTGTTTCATTGGCAAACGGAAATAATTTAATGGTGAATAGAGGTCACCGAGCCGGTTCTAGATATAGTACATTTTTTGCCCTACCGACTTTTATAACCGAGTTACAGGGTGTTTTATCGATTTTGCCCATTTCTTTCCTAAGCCATAACTTTAGAACCACCCTGTATATTTTTTTGATATTTGGTACACATATGTCTCATTCAAAACCCAAACGACCGACATAGTAACCATGAGAAAAATCCAGGTCCGGATTTACAAAAAATTATAAAGTAATTTTGACCTTAAAACAACACCTTGTATATTAAAATTTTGAAAATCTGTTAGCATATTTGAAAAGAGCACAAAAAAGTAAGTTTAATTTTTCGCTTCAATTTTTCGGCCAGACAATTTTATGACTTTAATTTTGAAATTATATTGAATTTTTTAAGAACTTTGACATTAAAAATCAGATATTATTAACTTTTAGTTATGAATTATTAAAGTTAATGAATAAATACTCATTTTAAAAATAATCAATACTTATTTGCCACATTGGAACGACCCAATTACTAATGACAAGAAAAATCCAGGTCCGGATTAAGAAAAAAATACAAAGTAATTGTGACCTTAAACCAACACCCTGTATATTGAAATTTTAAAAATTTGTCTGCGCATTTTAAAAGAGCATGAAAAATTGTGATTAAAGGCTTATTTTAATTTTTTCGCCGTTGATTTAATTACATAAATTTTGAAATTATATTGCAATTTTAAAGAACTCTGAGATTAAAAACCAGGTGTTGTTAAGAGGATCGGTACGTATTTTCGGCTGCAATGCTATTCAAATGGGGATTCATTTTTTTCGAATCCTGAGAAAACTAATAAGTATTTTTGAAAAATTTAAACGCAGAATGAAAGATTACGTTATTAGCGAGGGCCGAAAATCCCTGAGAACTTCTATAATGTTTATTTTAATAAGTTACAGGGGTGAAAAACTAAAAGTAAATTTAGTGTGATTTTTAATTTCAAATATATCATTCAAAATAAACTTTTTATTTATTCTAAGGGACTTTCGGCCCTCGGTAATAGTTTAGTCTTTCATTCTGCGTTTAAATTTTTAAAAAATATTTATTGGTTTTTTCAGGATTCGAAAAAAATATACACAATGCCGTGGTAATATTTTCCAAATCTATCTTTGTCTTACAACGCACTCAGCCGAATATAATATTGTCAGCATATATTGTCAGTCAGACACTGACAATCAGTGACAATTTTAAATATTTGACATTGCATCGGGAATATGTTGAGTTATTGATTAAATATTATTGATATATTATAGTGTATTTGATAAACAATTGATTTAAGACGTGAACTTAATAAAAAGTTATTTATTGGGTATTATTTGTGGAAGATCCAAGCAGAGAATACATCAGGATAATATATTCTGTGATCGAATTATTTTGTTGTTAAAGATGTTCAAAACTGTAAGCGTTCCATAACAACATATTATTAAAAAATCACTTTAACACTTTTCCTCTTTTCTCGATTGAGTGTTAGTCTTTGTTGTACAAATAAATTGTTACAATCACTGAATACATAGTTAGTGAAAAAATTATCACATTTATTAACTGAATTAATAATTTGCAATTATAAAAATAACAGTTATCCAAGAACATTCAAAACCCATCTCTTTAAATTAATGATGACATTTTCAAGTAGAATGACATTCTAGTAATGTTTACATATCAATACCAGTGTGAATTTTACTCATAGATATAACAGAATAGATTAGGCCAGTTCGAAAAATAGCGTAACGCGGAACAGTTCGGGTCGGTGGTCTATCTATCTCTCTCTACCGGCGCTTAGCTTTCTCTCTCTAGCATATGATGGCCGCCGCCTGTGTGTCACTGTCGTTCCGTTATTCCCACCTCTTGGTAGATACGCTCACACTCGCACGACAGACAAAGATAGTTAGACCACCGTACTTGATATCGGCGTTACACCCCGATGCATTGAGTGGCATATGACTAGCCTGATCTATTTTCTTTACATATCTCTGATTTTACTACACGTAATTTGCCGTGTAAAGACAGAAAAAGTAGGGATACACGTAAAATATTTGCGAATTATGTACCCATAGCCCTAACTTTTAATAATAATTTGATGTTAATGAATCAATACTTATTATAAAAATACTTAATACTTATTTACTACGCTGGCTTTATAGATTCTCGGGATTTGTAGCTATATGCACATCATTAAAAATTGGAATTGCGGAAATTGGGATATTTTAATGATTTAGTAAAGAATTAAAAAAACTGCTATATCTAATAAAACAAAAATTCGTTACAATTCAACAATTTAACATAAATTAAAAATATTTGAACTATAACAGTTGCTCAAAATGTCCGCCATTTTGTTCGATGCATTTCCTTGCTCGTTTTAAAATATTTCGAATCGATTTTATAAGTACATTGGGATTGTTCTTAATTTTTCTGATAGCTTCTTGTCACCTTAACAGAATTAATCAATATGATTTCAAAATTGCCGAAATTAAATTATCTGCGCAAAAATTTGACATGCACCTTTTAAAGTAGTTTTTATGCTCTTTTAAAATACACAAACTAATTTTCAAATACAGGGTGTTGTCACAATTACTTTATATTTTTTTCTTAATCCGGACCTGGATTTTTCTTGTCATTAGTAATTGGGTCGTTCCAACGTGGTAAATAAGTATTGATTATTTTTAAAATTAGTATTTATTCATTAACTTTAATAATTTATAACTAAAAGTTAATAATATCTGCTTTTTAATGTCAAAGTTCTTAAAAAATTCAATATAATTTTAAAATGAAAGTCATAAAATTGTCTGGCCGAAAAATTGAAGCAAACCATTTTTTGTGATCTTACTTTTTTGTGATCTTACTTTGAAACTTACTTTTATGTGATCTTTTCAAATATGCAAACAGATTTTCAAAATTTCAATATACAGGGTGTTGTTTTAAGGTCACAATTACTTTATAATTTTTTGTTAATCCGGACCTGGATTTTTCTTATGATTAGTATGTCAGTCGTTTGGGTTTTAATGAGACATATGTGTACCAAATATCAAAAAAATATACAAGGTGGTTCTAAAGTTATGGCTTAGGAAAGAAATGGGCAAAATCGATAAAACACCCTGTAACTCGGTTATAAAAGTCGGTAGGGCAAAAAATGTACTATATCTAGAACCGGCTAGATAACCTCTATTCACCATTAAAGTATTTCCGTTTCCCAATGAAACACCCTGTATAATAAATATACTTACAATCATAAAATGTACAAAACAAAATAAAAAAAATAAAAGTTTTCATTGGGATTCGAACCAGCTTTTATCAGTGCGGTTGGTATTGAGGTTCATTCGCCTTGAACGCTTCGCCACGGAGGCAGTGCGTCATTATTTGCGAAGATCGAATAACTAAACGGATTAAACTTTTGACATTTTGAATTAGGTAAATCAAATTATTTTGATTTTGAATTGAAATGATTTAGAATTAAAAAAATACAACAAAACATAGAGTAAGAAAACAATATATTAGGTGAATATTGATATAATTTTTGATGGTAATCAAATTATGTAAATAAAAGTATTACATACTAATCATATGTAGATACTATGTATTTTGGTAGGTTCAAATAGGTATAGGTACCTATGGAATTTTTTATTAGGATACTGATATATTTAACAATTATTATTACGTACCTGTTGCTTTTAAAAACTATTTAAAAGTCACTACAGTTATAAAACTTTTTTGTTTCTGTCCTCACAACAATAAAACTAATATATAATACAACATTTGTTTACCTCCATATTGAACAATTATTTATTATTGACAGATCATTTCAACATCCAATCAGAGCTCGTATAACGACTAATACAATACCATACTGTCGGTGTGGGCATGCGCGCGGATCAACAATAAATTCACCCTCAATATCAATCGCGCCTAAAGAAGTATAACTTTAAAAAAATAAAAACCCTATTTTGTAAAAGGTATATTTGAAATTCTTAAAATACGGTTATATCATAACAGAACTTTTCGGAATCAATATTCCATGATCAGTGTTATCACAGGTTTATTGTTTTAAGCCACCAAAATATACGGGTAAAAACCCTTCTTTTACAAAACAAAAAAAGTTGTTTTAAAATTGTGAAGGTTACATTATATTAAAAAATTTTAAGGGATGTTAAAAATATTTCCAGATTAACCCCTAGCATCACATGGCATCAACCATATTGGTTTGAATATTTAAAGGAAGGACCAAGGACATCACATGACAGAGTTTAGATGACAACAACTGATGATAACCCCTTCGAAGTTATGATCGTTTATAGTCAGATCTTGCCTTATTCGCCGTTGTTCTTGTTTTGAAATGACCATGTATTTTGTTGTGTATTCTAATGTTAATTGTGCTACTGTATATACAGTTGAGTCCACGAGTCTTTACCCGTGCGTCATCATTTAAAGCATACGAAATAAGTCGATGATAAGTCGGAAATTGAAATTTACTAAACGCAACAGCAAGTGACAGTAAGTAGCTACTGCTCATATTACGGGTTAAAATTTGAGTTATAAAATATGTGTTTTATCTCGCCAGGTATTAATGACGCACGAGTAAAGACTCGTGGACTTAACTGTACGTCATCGGCAAAGACAAGTATGATTTTTATTCCCCGAGCAGTTATGTCTAGTTTGATTTTTGAATAAATTCGTATAAGAGACATATTCTAAGGCCAGGTTAAATAACAATGGGGACAACGGATCTCCATGTCTCAGTCCAGAATTTACGCAGAAAACATTTGATTCTTCTTCTTTACGTGCCATCTCCGCGACGAAGGTTGGCAATCATCATTGCTATTCTGACTTTCGACACTACAGCCCGAAAGAGTTCAGTTGAGCTGCATCCAAACCATTCTATGAGATTTCCCAGCCAGGACATTTTTTTCCTACCTATGCTGCGCCTTCCTTGAATCTTTCCCTGCATAATTAATTTTAGGAGTTCATATCTGTCACCACGTGTTATATGACCCAAGTATTGATGTTTTCTTATTTTGATGGAATCCAGTATCTCTGGTTTTGTATTCTCCTTAGTACTTCCTCATTGGTTATTCTGTCTGTCCATGAGATTCTCAGCATTCTTCGATACTTCCACATCTCAAATGCTTCCGATCTATTGAGGCATTGTTTATTGAGAGTCCATGTCTCCACACCATACAAAAGAACAGAAAATACATAACATTTTAGTACTCGCTTTCTAAGATCTAGGCTGAGGTCTCTACTACACAATATTTGTTTCATATTAGTGAATGAAACATTTGATATTTTCCCCCTATTCTAACTTGTTCAAAGGAGTTACTTACTTACCTATTTAGTTAAAGACTATAAAGTGTAAACACATAGAGAAATACATCACTTGAGAAAGAAATTTTGTCGAAACAGCTGTAGTGGCAGTACAGTAGGTATTATTGTACTGTAGAAGAATTGAAAAAAAAGTTTTCAGTATTTCTGACTTCAAATTTCTTTTGTTTGATTTTCTTTTATGTTTAGATTATTATCTTATCACTACTAGTCCGTCCACACCAGTATGGTTAACATTTTTTTATTTTTTATTTTTGTAAAAAATGTTCTCAATTTATTTATTTCAATATTAATATTATAATTATTTATTAGTTTTTGGGGACAATCCGTATATATGAGTAGGCTACTAATTTAGTGAGGTAAATTATTCATTTTTCTCTTTTTTGAAAAAAACCTTTTTTTCAAAAAGTTTTTTTGTTTTATACTTGCCTACTCGTATAATTTTTAAAAAAGACAATACAGTTGCTTACAACTCTCAGAAAAGTGTATAGTATAGCTCCTCGTGAGTGACTTCCACATCCCACTCAGAAATAGCAACACAAAAAAAGAGCAGGCTTGCTGGAGATTTTGCACCGAGAACTGACGAGGTAGGAAATATTTCATTACAAATTAGTTCAAGGCCCATTTTTTACTGTTATTTTTTCAATTCATCCTATTTTAAGTACAGTCCATTTTAAAACTCACTGAGTTGTTAGAAGTTTCGTATAATAATGATTTAACTACATTATCCGCCATTTTACATAAATTTCCCGTCTATGTATCGATTTAAAATTGAATTGAAACTTTGTAAAAGTATTTAAGCAAACGAATTGGCAATTTGGAAGTAGTTCTTGCCTCTGAAAGCCATCTCTCCGGCAAGAAGAAGCTGCACGACATTTCGCGTGTCAGTGTTACTTGTGGCTCTCGGCTTGTGCCTCCCCCGAGTGCTATAACCGAGAGACCGTTGAGTGATAATTATAGGTCACGTGATGAGTAATTGTCATCGTTATTCCACTTTAAAGGCACTTCCGAAGGTCTGGCTGTCTTCTTCCATAAACGGCTTTCTTACTAACACTCCTGAATAATAGATCAGATCAGCTGAATTAAATATGGGGTGAGATATGTTTTGGTAACGATTCGCCTTAATGTGGATGAAGAGAATTGGTTTTATTTTGTTAAAAAAGGGCTTAGAGGAAGCGTATTAGGTTAGTTTACCGTGTTAATTAACTCATTCAATGATTTCTGTTCGTATTTTACGTATTTTGTATATTTAAAACCCTATAAGTAATGTATCAATTGACATTTTCATCCTTCCTTTTGACTAGTCGATTTTTATTCTTATTAGTGGTGCATCAAATAACAGAGAAACTAGCAGTCATCATCTGCCAATCCTATCAACTTCCTATCAACATATTATCAACTTCCTATTCCTTTGTTAGAGCTTTGTTGACAGCTTTGTTAGCAGGCATACTATATATAATACTATCGCTTGGACTGTTTTCCTGTCTTTGTTTATTACAGGGGTTCCCAAACTGGGTGGCGCGCTCCCCTGGGGGGCGTGAGGACATATCAGGGGGGGGGGGCGTGAGGACATATCAGGGGGGGGGGCGCGAGACAAGTTGAACATTAAATTAAATTTAGTTATTTTTCTAGAATTCAAAATAAACCGATTGTTAAACTGTGTCTGGTAACGCAGAGTAAGCAAAAGTTATCTCAAATACTTATCTCTTTTTGAAAATACTGTGAAACGCCGCATTGATTATATGACCGAAGACACAAAAACAGCTAGCTGATGCAGTAAAATAATCGCCATTTTTTGCTATTCCGCTAGACGAGAGTACCTACTGACATAGCACAATGTTATCAGTTAATTGTTTATGTTCGGTATATTCAAAACGAAAGAATGAAAGACGAGCTACTCTTTTCTACAGAGTTGGCGACTGGAGACCACGACAAAAGCTATTAATGTTATGAAAGCAGTGTGAGAGTTTTTTGACAAACATGAACTCTCTTAGCAAAAACTGATCAGTTTATGTACAGATGGCGCACCTTCAATGCTTGGTTTTAGCTCAGGCTATTTGCACTACATTATTTTATACATCGACAAGCCTTGGCAACAAAAACCTTCCCAAATGAACTTCTGGCGGTCTTAAAGTTGTGTATTAAAGTAGTGAAGTACATAAAAAAACAGTGCGTTAAATATTCGACTGTTTAAAACTCTTTGTGAAGATTTAGAAAGTGATCACACAACACTGCTACTTCATACAGAAGTACGATGGCTCTCAAAAGGAAACATGTTGGCAAGATTATTTGACCTTTGAGATGAAGTAATCACCTTGGAACATCAAAAGCAAAATGAGCTAAATATGGCCTTCAAAAAACATTGTATCCAAGTAATATTGGCTTATTTGTCAGACATCTTTGACTCGTTGAACAGTCTTAACCTAAAACTGCAGGGTGAAGACTGAGAAATATAGTAGTTACTCATTGTGATGGAGGCTTAGTTATTCAACTTTGGAGGCGTAAAATATCAGAAAACCCCTGAATTTGTTCAAATTTCTCTACAGTAGAGCCAATCTCAGAAGAAACACGCTTTAAGGACATTTTTGTGAAGGATCAAGTTTTGAAAATCCAAATATCAAACCATTTGGAGAACATAATTGAAGAGTTCCAGAAATACTTCCCAAACATTTGTGACAATTTTATTTACAGAATGTCAACTGATCCATTCCATGTCAACATAGACTCCCTGACTGAATCACTTCAAGAAGATGCTTTTCAAATAAATCCAAATGATTTTTTGCATGATTCCTCCGCCAAATACTTTGTTATAATGGACAAACCTTCATTTTGGTTAAAATATTTCAAAGTGTATCTTAGTGTATCACGGGAAGTTCTTCATTTATATTTGCCTTTTTCAACATTTTTGGCAATTAAAACAAAATATCGGAATAAACTTGATGTTGCTAATGACTTGTGCTGTGCACTTACTAAAACTCAGCCACGAATAGGCATACTAGTAAATAAAATGCAAGCACATCCATCTCACTAACCAACCTAATCTATTTTTCTTTTATTAATAATTTTTGTAGTTTATGGAAACTGATATTGTTGTATCTTATGGCAGAATAAATAAATGTTTTGTTTTCAAGCGAATACTTATTTGTTTTGTTTTGTTCCTATTTAGGCGCATACAATTTATTGTAAAGGGGCAGGGGGGCGCGAGAAGCTTTCATTTCAACAAAAGGGGGCGTGGTAGAAAAAAGTTTGGGAACCCCTGGTTTATTAGGTCTGCCGCGCTGCCTGCTATAAATTTTGGCGAATGAACTGTCTTTGCCCTGATGAATTCCTCCACCAATTCTTGATAATAGCTTTAGTAGTATCTACTATCTACATACCTACTCTCAACCATTTTTCATCTTTCTATTTTCTGTCCTGTCTAATTTAATTTGGGGCATTTCATAATTCTACTGTTTTCTTGTCTTGTCTTCGTATTTTTTTCCTTGATTAGTTTTTGGGCAGTTTTGTTTATTTCGGTTCGGTGTACCTCCTCTCTTGAATTTCTTTTTTCTTCTTTTACGTTTTTCCTTCGTCTTCGCTTTACCATCAATTTTTAGATATTCTTTGTTATCTATTTTGTTTTTATTTTGTTTTTGTTACCACTTACATGCTAGCTTTCATGAAAGTCTTCGTTAATTACTAGTTGATTCCATTCTATATTTTGATCTTACATCTCTTGTTTTATTTCGAGTAGTGTTTCTTCGATTTTCTTGTTAGTTATACATATAGCTCTTTATTTTCTTTCAATCTATACATGGCAACTTGGTTGTTTTTATTTAATCGTTTGTTTCATTCGAATTCGCTTTTAAGTTGTATTTTCCCTCTTGTTAGTCAATGGCCGCTCTCTGCTGTGAATGAATTGAGGACCATAACATCTTGTACTGTGAATTTTTTTGGACTGAGTATGCAGTGGATTTAATTTTTTATTCTTCCATATTTGGGCTTATCTATGTATATTTAAATGGTAGTTTCTTTGTATAGAATGTGTTCATTATGGTAGGGGAGCCCAAGCGGGGATTTTTGCAGTTACTCGAGCGCGTCAGATTATTACATGGGGAGAAACCTTCTACCCTGAAAATGTACCTCTACCATATATTGGTTCTTAAAACAGGGAAGTTCGTTAAGAGGGGGCCGAGAAAAAAAAATGTATCCTTAAAAATACTCGAAATTGTCAGATTAAGATAAGGTAAGTTAAGTACATGCAAAAGAGTGTACCTATATTTAAAAAATCTGACGATTTGAGCGGTAAGGCAATGGGTGAGTCAAAAAGTTTCACAAAAAAAAGCGAGTATTTTGCGAAATGAACGTCAGATCGAAAAACAACTAAAAAATACGTCTTCAATATTTTTCAAAAACTATCGAATGTTACTAAACATGACCCCCACGGAGAGGGGTAGGGGTAAATTTAAAATTTTAAATACAAAGCCCGCGATATTTCGCAAAATGAACATCAGATCGAAAACTGCAAAATAAACATTCAAAATGTTTTTGAAAAATCTATAGAATGGTATCAAACACAACCCTACGGAGGTGGGGTGGGGGGTTACTTTAAAATCTTAAATAGGACCCCCAAATTTTTATTGCAGGTTTGGATTCTTTACGTAAAAATAAGCAACTTTTATTCGAGACATTTTTTCGAATTATGGATAGATGGCGCTATAATCGGAAAAAAGGATTATTGGAAATGGAAAATTAAATTAAAAAATGGAAAGTCGCCACTAAAATGGAAAGTTTTACTTAACTTTTTTTGGTTTAAGACCTAATAATCACAACCCAATAGGTCCCCATAACGCTCAAGTGACTGCAAATTTAGCATATTTTGCTCCCCTACCATTACATACCCAAGTTTTTTGCACCTACCTATCCTACTAAAAGAATATTTATTCGAGCACAACCAACGCCAAAACATATTCCGAATAATAAGAAACTACAAACACGCTGACTGAAACCTTTACAACATTTTCTATCTAATAATTCTCCACTGTTAGGTATTCTACACTCCCACATTAACATCGATATAGGTATCACGGTCATTCAGAGCTAATAAATCAAGCAATTTTTGATGCTTCAGTCCCCAACCGGATTTTTAAACCCTGCGAGGTCATCGCTTCCAAGACATATCATAAATAAAACCAAACACAAAAGACGCTCTTCTTCGTCAATTTCAATAAACCAGTTACCTCCTTATCAAAACAATATAACCGCGTATCAGATCAAGCTGGAGGTAAAAAATAAGCACACCAAGGGCTTAGGATCATCCAGCCTGTACTACCGAGACGGCGAATCATTTTGATCAAAATTCAACATACTAACAAAGAAAAGAATATCCATTTCTTTTCACCTAGTCGTGAATAATCACATAATTAACTCCGATCATCAGAAGGCCGAGGCCTTCAAAACATATTTATCACCCCAAACGATCCAGATTTGACCAGACCTTCAATGTGAACACTGAGATATGTACAGAACGACAGCTCGAAGTCCCTTTGGATCCACAGGTACACATAAGCACCCTCTCATCTATGGATCAACAAACATTGGAGAATTACTGTCAAATAGGTAACTCCATACTCTTACCTTTACTCATAGTCTTTAAAGAACCTAGAGTGCTTTGAAGAACCAAGCAAAAAGGCCAATACGTCCAGAAAAGCTCTAACATGTACGACAATGCTGGGTCTAATGTTGCCAAACTAGTAAAAGAAGGTATACGACAAAAGAAATAGAACTCAAACATTATTCGAGTATTTATCATCTGTGATTTTCAAATTTTTGGGCCACTGAAAAACGCGTTAAAAAGTGATCGTAAGATGCCGTAAAAAGATTATTCGAGAAACATCGACAAGGATTTTTTAAACAGGGTATTTACCTATTTGTGAAGAAATGGGATATGTGTCTTAATTGTATTGAAAATTATGTGTATTATTTGCCAATAATTTTTTCTGGGCAAAAGATGGGTTTCAATTGAACAAGCACCGTATCTCCCAAATCTCGTTGAGTATTATCGTTTCTACTATCTATAGTCAAGAGCGCGAACTAGTCGTAACCATAAAACGTCGTAAACTGGAATACCTGGTCCATATACAGTCGAACCCGCTTATTGGAATAGCCTTTGTGCAAGGCAAAACTATTCTTATAACCGGGATATTCTAATAACCGATCATTGGTGGCTAGTCGAAATAAGTGTTACCGAATATACGTAATAATATTATTTACATACTGTGCCAATGTGTAGTTTTACATACTATACCAATATGTAGTTTTATTACATACTATGCCAATATGTATATCATACTATATGTACATACCTACATATTCAGTGTATGTATATGGTTTTAGTTCTTTTTACGTCAATAATACAGTAGTGTAACTAGTACTTATCTATGTATGTGTTAAATACCAAATTACATTACATGTATGTGAATGAATACATTATATAATTAATATGAAATGTATGCAATATGTAGATATGTAAATATTTTCTTATTAAAATGCATACCTATATAACAAAATTACTTTTTTTTTCTTGAGAAATTATTGGTAATTATAGCTTTTTCGTTGTTAATCCGTGTGGTC
Source organism: Diabrotica virgifera virgifera (assembly GCF_917563875.1). Lineage (NCBI taxonomy): Eukaryota > Metazoa > Arthropoda > Insecta > Coleoptera > Chrysomelidae > Diabrotica > Diabrotica virgifera. The sequence continues at coordinate 12,774,235 of NC_065443.1, read as the reverse complement.
ATCCTTAATCCATTGGTTGAATAGAAGTTTTATTGGCGTCAAGAAATGGATTGTTCCATTCTTGTTCTTTTCTCTTCTTTTCGAATTTAACAAAGCCATAATTCCATCTTGCAAACAAGTAGGTACTCTCTAAGTGAATTCTAACTAAACTGCTTCTAACAATTTTATAACAGGCAACAGTGCCTTTGTGTAGACAAATAAAAATTATTTTATGACCCATGCATTTGTCGGCTATGCTAAAGATCGAATTGGTATTCCTAACAAAGTAATAAATATTTATTACCCTAATAATATCTAATCCAGCACTACCGGCCGTTGACGACAAACCAATAATACCAAACATAATTTAAATTTTTAGTAAATTGTAAAAAAAAATATTCTTTGACCTGCAAAATATGCTAATAAGCGGTATTATCTAGTTAGATCCTATTCCAATAAACAGATAAATTTATTAAGGAGTAAATGGAAATGTTTCGGGAACTTGAATTTATATTCCATAAACCGGTATATTCCTATAACAGGGATTCTAATAAGCGGGTTCGACTGTAATGCGCAATGAACAACGATATGACCTACTTCGGACCATACTTCAGGGTAAAGTGCATGGGAAAAGAGGTCCAGGACGAAGAAGAATATCCTGGCTGCATAACCTGCGAAAGTGGTTTAACTTAACCACAACCGGACTTTTCAGGGCAACAAAGTCAGAATAGCCATGTTAGTGTCCAACATCCGTAACGGATAGGCACCATAAGAAGAAGATAGTCAATGATTACTTCGGCAGGAGTAATTGACAATAATTTTATAAGATCTGGCTCCATTGGCTGTAATGGCTATAATCTGTCTTATTTGGTGGTGGCGCTATTTTGTTCTACTTGATTCATTGTTGAGGTAGGGCTCTACTATCCTAGGATATTTAAGAAAACTTACAACAAATAAATTCAAAGTATTAAATTCGTTAGTAATATTAACTCGAAGTGTAGCCAATGTTGTCTAATATATATTTTGCATTTAGATATTATATCCACTTATTTTGGTCATTTGGAATGACGTAATAACATTAGATAATAGTAATGAAAGAGAAGATAACTGCATAATGGAAGTTTGTGGGGTGGATTCACCTATTTTAATTGTAATATACCTTTCCGATACCGTTTCCAGTTGAATTTAGATGGTAGCGTAATGAAGGGTCATCGTAACCTGCAATTAGAGCCTCTACCAATGCCGGGCCTGCATCCCATCCACTCGTCATCGTTGCAGATTGACCGACCGTTCGTCCGGCGACTCGTTGATTGAATTTCCCTGGAGAGTGTCGGCCACTGGCCACTCTACCAGAACACAAAGCGGCCCTCGGATGATATGATTTGGAAAATCCTGACGAATTAGAGTCTCTCCTCATCCCGTCGATTTATGTTATTTTCCGCACCCCGTCGGTTTTTGGTTAGCGGCATGTCATCAATCGCTGAACATTTCCTTTTTTCTTTTATACGTTTTCATCCGGTTTAAAACTCGCTAAAAAAGGTTTCCTGATATATTGCCCGTTTATGAAATGCAACTTTGCACTTCTGCCGACAAATATATATGTATTGCTCTATATCTCCTTTACGAAGTATTGACCTATCATTTACAAAATTAAATAGCAATATAATATAACTGAGTAGATTTCAGTGGAAAGTTTCCTGCCAAATAGGTTGTTCTTTCGTATGAATTTTAAGTCATTATCTTCGTTTGCCCCTTTTTAAGGATTTTCAGGGAAGTTTGCTCATTATTTTCTTCCTGTATAACGGTGGTCATCCACAGACTTACTTCTTTGGTTACATTCCCATTTTCTTCAAGATGGCTTTGAACCTGCAATTTTATCAAAGCATTTTAGAATTCTGTTAATTGTCAATTTAACATATTCTGCAAAATTGACATCAGTTATCTCGACTTTTCTATCTCTCCTATTTTCTACATTGTTTGTCTATTTTGTTTTTCTTCTTCTATTTGGTCTCTAGTTTCGTCTCTAAGTAGAACTAGAGACCCAATAGGTACACGTCCTATAGACCTGTCCTATATAAATACACGATAGATGAAATCGGTAGAGTTCTAAAAAAAACATAACAGAGATTATATTTAACACCAGAAATTGTACAGTAAAATCAAGCAGTGTAAAGATTAGGGTGGTTCGAAAAAAACTTTTTTTTATTTCAGATCGCTATAGTGAACAAAAGTTGCCATTGATATAGACATGAAAAAAAGCACTAATTATTATTTTTTTATTAACTTTTCTTCCGGTCGCGCAATGCCATCGAAGTTAGCAAAAAATGAAAAGCCTTAATTTTTCATACATTTTTTGAAAAGGCCAGAGGGTTTTAATTGCGTTTCTGTACCATGAATTAACTACTTAAAGTATGTAAAATAAATATATATGCACTTATTATACATTTGTTTCATATCTTCTGGTCGCGCAACATAATACAAAATGAGTAAAATTAGTAGTTTTTGCAAAATTTGAAAGTTTAACTGTTTAGTACAATTTAATCATATTATGACTTTTAGAGATGCTATACGCTCTGAGCTTCGCTGGTGTCGCTCCTGGCGGATTACTAATTCAACTTTCACTGGTAATTTTTAAATTTATTATTTAGTTGTTATCGCTTAATATTTACAACGCAAAAAAGTAATTAAATTGTAATCGATTTTTTTAAGATTTTGCTAATCATTTTGACGTTCTATTGATAAAATATGAATTTCTTACTTCGGATACTTTCACAATTATCGTGTAGATGGCGCAGATTAATTTATAATTACATATTACCGAACATTAAAAAACTTAAATTCATCATTAAAACGTAAGTATATTTAAGGTAAAAATATATACCACAGCTTTGACCAACTAATATTTTTTATAATTAATGTTTTTAATTTTAATTTTAAATTAATCACTTTGACATTTATGTCAAATTTCCTGTAAACGTTTACAGACTTGCCACTACTGGCGCTCGCGAATTTGTAAATATCCCCTCTACGTACGAGCTCACAGCGTATAGTACAGCTTTATTGCAATAATACATTTAAAATCCAAGCATATAAGATAAACTTTGATATTCAAGTGGAATACGGTCGCACAGCTTCGTCAAAAACAGCAGACTACCGAGAGGCGAGGCGAAGGGAAAGTGACGAATGTCAGCGATGCGCGCAGCCACAAATAGAGATATATGTGAGAAGGCCTCTACAATGGAGTACTTGTCTTCTCCATTACAACGAACTGCCATTCCGCCACCTTTTTCAACACTTAGATGGAAATACAACATGCCCAATACGACATTCCGGATCGATTGGAAAGGCCCTATCTGATTGTGAAAGACTACCAGTTGTTGATTTTAATCTTATTGATAATGAGATTCCAAAAGTTGACAAACGTATTCTCAGCGAGGACCATTTGTATTTGCTTGAGATATCAGAAGTCATCAATTCAGGACAATGTTCAGAAAACTTTGTAGTACGTGATCCTGGCCCAATGTCACATTCAAGATGGCTTACTAGTGCACACCAAGTTTTGCGTTTCCACGCAAATGTAATGTGTTTTGTAATGTGACAATCTGAGAGAGATTGTCACATTCATTCTCAAATATGTCTATGTGGTTTGCCATAAAAATAAACCACTAATTCACAGATGGGCCTAGACATGTTTACATAATCATTGAATCTACAAGGTACTTACCAGAAGAGCTTCTTCAAGTTGTTGATCCCATTTTACAACGGAATGCTTACTTTGACCATCCCGAAAATTTACTTTTGGCTATGGTATCTATTAGCGATCTGAAATATAAAAAAAGTTCTTTTCGAACCACCTTAGTAAAGATCCCTTGTGACGACTGCGTTAAATCGTACATCGGACAGATCAATCAAAGAATACAGGTAAGACGAGAAGATCATCGAAACGCAAAAAATATCGGAAGTAGTGTGCCCATGTCACCTTCTGAATGAGTCTCGTTTTTGTTAGTTCTTTTATATTTTTTCTTTGTCCTCTGATCACTTTCCATAATTCCCATTGTGCTCCGTAGAAGACTTGTTCTATCTGTTTTGAGAATTTTGTCTGACTGAAATATTAGTTTCATTTCTGATTCGTATATAGTAATTGTAATTCTGTTTGTTGTGTTCTGAATATTGTAAAACAGCTCTCTTCTTTTTTTACGTTATTATCACTTGCTATCTAAATCATGCGGTTTTCTTTTTTGATACATTAGTGATTGCTATTTTCCTATCCCCATGGTCTTCTCAATTATGAGTTTTTTAAATAAATCTATAGAATCAGTAAACAAACTAAAAATTTAAAATTGTGTCAAATCCTGCCAAATTCGTGTGTCCGGTCCGGGCCAATAATTTATGGTATATGCAACCCCTCGGCCTCCAGAACTAACGAGCATGTCATTAATCGTTGAAATTTTTATATATCCACTCTCGTTTTATATATTTTATCCCAGAGGATGTGTTGATAATAAATACACAACACACTCTGTTTTATTTGGGATTTTAATTGAATTTTATCGATTTGAATTAACACGGGATCAGAAAACGAATGGCGGCACCAAAGGAATGGCAGGGGAGCCCAAGTGGGGATTTTTGCAGTTACTCGAGCGGGTCAGATTATTACATGGGGAGAAATCTTGTACCCTGAAAATGTACCTCTACCATATATTGGCTCTTAATGCAGGGGAGTTCGTTAAGGGGGGCCGAAAAAATAATGTATCCTTAGAGAAACTCGAAATCGTCAGATTAAGATAAGGTAACTTTTTTTTTATTTCCACTTTTCCATGTGGATAAAGTCCCACATGAAAAACTAATCGATATCCTAAAAACATCAGGACTCGATGGTAAGGATATAAGACTCGTTTCAAACTTATATCTCCAACAAAAAGCAACAGTTCGATTCGAAAATGAACTGTCCGAAATCTTCACGGTTGAAAAAGGAGTCAGACAGGGTTGCATACTGTCACCAACATTATTTAACATATACTCTGAAAACATCTTTAGAGAGGCCTTGGACGAATCAGAAGATGGTATTGCAGTAAATGGACAACTTATAAATAATATTAGATATGCAGACGATACAGTATTGCTGGCGGATAGTGCGCAGGGGCTCCAAAGGAGCATGGATAATGTTGTTGAAGCATGTAACAAATACGGCCTAAAACTAAACTGTAAGAAGACAAAAATAATGATCATTAGTAAAAACACCAACATAAACGCCCAAATTACAGTAAACAATACACCTCTAGAGAGAGTACAGAAAATATGCTACCTGGGCTGCAACATTAAGGATACTTGGGATCATAGCTACGAAATAAAAACTCGTATTGAAAAAGCCAGAAGCTCTTTTAACAGTCTTAAGAAAATTCTCTGCAACTTGTCTTTAAGTATCAATATACGCATAAGAATTCTTAGATGTTACGTCTTTAGTGTCCTCCTATACGGAGTTGAAAGCTGGAGCCTGACAGAAGATGCCATAAAACGGTTAGAGGCGTTTGAAATGTGGTGCTACCGACGTATGTTGAGGGTCTCATATATACACCACACAACTAATATAACTATTCTCCAGAGGCTAGGAAAAGACAAAGAAATAATTAACACCGTAAAGAACAGAAAATTGGCGTACTTCGGCCACATTATCCGTAATGAAAAATACCGACTGCTGCAGTTGATTCTACAAGGCAAGATTGAGGGCAGGAGAGGCCCTGGACGTAGACGTATATCCTGGCTGGCCAATCTGAGGAAGTGGACTGGTCTAACGTCAACTGATCTATTTCGAGCTGCCATAAATAGAATAAGATGAGTCAATGTGGTCGCCAACATCTCCAGAAGATAGGCACTTTTAGAAGAAGAACTTTTATTCGAGACATTATTTCGAATTATGAATAGATGGCGCTATAATAAAAAAACGATTGTGGGAAATGGATAATTAAATTAAAATTAGACAAGGCCCCACTAAAATGGAAAACTTTACTTAACTTTTTTGGTTTTAGGACCTACTCTTCACAACCCAATATGTCCCCAAAGCGCTTGAGTGACTGCACATTTAGTATACTTTGCTCCCCTACCAGAAAGCTGGTACAAATATACATCAAAAATATATTAAGAGTTATACATCAATATGAATGGTCCTTAAATGTGTTTTTAATATTAAGTATCTCTTAATTGATAGAAAGGTAGATTTAATGAGGTGGCCTTTTGGCCTATTCCACTGCGACCTTTTCAGATGTATTGTGGTCCTCTAGTCCTAGATAACATTATCTAGTCAGACCCTTTTTTAAAACTTCTAATAGCTTCGAGACTGAACTTTTCATGTAGCTATTTGCCGGTGGATTTACTTCTCCTAATGCAAAGAACGGTACATTTGCCAGACTGTCACACTGACACAGAATGTGCTCGGTGGTTTCTTCTTCCAGGTGACAGAATTTGCACAGGCCATCATCTGATAATCATCCAATCAGCTTTGAGTGCCTATTCAGCTTACAGTACTCTGTTAGCAGGCCTACTATGGCTTTAACTGTTTTCCTCTCTTTGCTTATTAGGTCTGTCGTAAATTTTGACGAAGGTTCTGTAATGGACTGTTTCGTCTCTCTTTGTCCTGGTGAATTCCTCCAATATTCTAAAGATTTGTGAGCTATACATTTTCTTATAGCGGTTCCGTGTTACTGCTTGCAATGCCGCAGAAGGTTGTTTCCGGTCCAACGAATGACAATGATGAGCCTTGTTTGACTATTTCATCTGCTTTTTCATTGCCCTTATGACCCTCGTGCCCCAGTAACCTTGTTGCGATCTCCTAGTTTATTTAGGGCACACACACAATCCCATACTAGCTTAGAATTGACCTCCACAGAATTGAGTGCCTTAAGCGCTACCTGACCATCTGTGTAGATCGCAATTGAACGGAACGTCCTTTCTTGCCTTTCTATTTCTTTCACGCAGTGATGGATTGCCGCTATTTCCTCCTGGAAAACTGTGACATCCTTAGATAGATTTACCGGGAAATGCATCCCTTGATTTGTCCCTACTATGCCGGCTCCCACACTTTCCGATGTTTTGCGAAGGCGCATCTTTTCAATTATATTTTATTTTTAGTTATGCATGAAGATATAAAAGATGTTCTATGTATGTTTCCAGAACCCTGTTTAAGGAGTCCAATATTTTCCCATTGGGAATTAAATAAGAAAGAGGCTCGTCTAAAACCTTTATAGGCCTTAAACCTTTCTGCGGCATCATTAAAATTGCTACGAAAAACGATGTTCACAAATTGCTGATAAAGAATACTCAAAAGAAATGGAGAGCCAATAGATCACTGAAATGGTGACTAGATATTGCCGTTTAAAAAACCACCTATACAAACCATATAAGATGAATGAATCATGGTGCAGAAAGTGACAAAGGGAAGAAGAGACTGCCATACACACCCTATGCCATTGCAATGTGCTAAGTGATTTGAGCCAGGAATTCACTGGTAACTGAGTTTTGAACCAGAAGAGATCCTAAAACGGCCAAGAAGAAAACTGTTGGCCTTCGTTCAGGCCACAGGAGTCACTAGAGTTTAAGGAAAAAAAACAAGGCATGATACTACCGAGTGCCAGACATAAATATGGAGTTATGACATATGGAGCAGAAATTCTCACGCTCACAAAAACAGCACTAAAAATGCGAGCGGTACAAAGGCGCATGGAAAGATGGATTCTCGGCGTGACAAAAAAAGACAAAATAAGGAACCAAGACCTAAGGAAAAGAACAGGTGTCACTGATGTCGTCGAACGTATAGCCAAGCTGAGATGGAATTGGGTAGGTCACTTAGCGAGACTGAAACAGTCAAGATGGACCAGAAAACTAATTGACTGGCGCCCAAGAGAAGACAAACACACCAGAGGACGACCACCAACACGCTGGATGGACGACATTAAACGGATATCCAATAATTGGTAACAAGACGCACAGAAGAGTGGAGAAAAATGGAAGAGACATATGTCCAGCAGTGGACAAAAGAGGTTGCATGATGATGATGGTGCCAGAGACTAAAGAGCCTTGCCTGATTTTTAAAAAAGAAGAAGTCTATTAAATAGGTAAAAACTTATCTTCTTCCTCTTCTTTTGTCCCTTAATTCGTCCAATTTTGAACGCAGGCTTCCCCCAGTTTCCTCCATTCGCTTCTGTTTCCAGTGTGCTCCTCCTATCTTTCTAATGCCATCGCCCATCTCATCTGGTGTCGTCCTCTTGCTCTATTTCCTGTCCATGGTCCCCATTGTTGTATCGTGGTATTCCACCTATTGACTGTTTGTCTGGCGTTGTGACCTGCGAAACTCCATTTTAGCCTGGCTACATCTTGTCCGGCGTCTTTGACTTTTTTTTGTTTCTTATCCAGTTGTTTTGCTTTTTGTCTTTTAATTTTACTCCTAACATTGCTATCTCTATGGCTCTTTGTGTCTTCATTATTTTATCCATGTTTGCTTTGGTCAAGGTCCATGTTTGCACTCAAAAAAATTTAGTTCGTAATATTGATTAACAGTGATTATTGAATAGTATTTCGTTCTCACAACAATTTAATTTGTTGTTTCAACGAACTTTTAGACATTGACGAATGTACTTGGTTATTGTCACAATGATTGAATAATAATTGTGAGAATAACTAGAGTACATTAATCAATAACACTCAATTTATTCAGCCAATAACTTAGTTTCGTATATTTAATAAATACTGTTAATTGTGGCAGCAACTCACGTTCTTGATTTCGTAGAAGACAAGCTATTACCTTGGTTTATCGTGACAACGTACAGATTTCATTAAAACAATGTACAAATGTTGTTAATATAGAGTAATATATGATTATTGAATAGATGTACACTGATTGTTGTGCCAACGAATGCATTAATTAATCTACTACTGCCTTTAATTCCCACAATCAATGCGTTAATTGTGACAATAATCGTGGTTGTTGAGACAATAAATGTTTTGTTTGACCATTTGAAATGTAACGGCTTTTTCTTGAAAGTGCCGAATAATAATTGCATTTTGTTTCCAAGTGTAGTCCGTAGTAGAAGGAAGATAAGGATAAGATATTATTTATTTTTTATATTTGAATAAAAGTAAGTTTTTTCTGATAAGGTAAATACGGGAGAACATTATAATTAAAAATAAACTTGTCAGTGTCTTATGTTTGTAAGTGTTTACTTTTAATATTGTCTTGTGATGTTATTTATAAGATGAACTGAAAATGAATTTTCGAATCCTGAATGAAAAAAAAAATAATTACTATTTTTGAAAATTTAAACGCTGAATAAAATATTACAGTATTATCGGGTGTCCGACGTCCCTGAGAACTTCTATAATGATTATTTTAATAAGTCACAGGGGTGAAAAATAGAAAATTTAGTATGATTTTTTTATTTCAAATATACTATTCAAAAGAAACTTTTTGTTTATTCTAAGGGACTTTCAGCCCTCAGTAATAATGTAGTCTTTTATTCTGCCGTTAAATTTTTCAAAAATACTTATTAGTTTTCTCAGGATTCCAAAAAAATGAATGCGTTTAAAAATAATTCGATCGAAATTTTGCCCCTGCGCTCTCAAAAATGAATTAAGTGTTATACATTTTTGAAATCACCATGTCAAACACTTTTAAATGAGCTGTCACATGATGTACTTTCCCATTAAAAAAAATCAAAGTTACGCCTGTCACCTGAAGAGGGATCGTGTAAAGTTCGAAACATTGATGTTATAATATACTTTGATAATTTTAAAAATCGACCTGTCTGAGCGTTTTGCTTATGTACTAAAAATAAATAAGTTAATAAGGGGGGGGGGAGTGTAACACTTATTCCAGTCCACTGTATAAGCGATATAATAATTATGAGAAATCACACAGTGGAAAGTCCTAAAGGTTAAGGACAAAAAAGGGGATTTAAAAAATTATTATTAATCAATTAATATGATACATTGGGCTAATGCATTCAGTAATTATTAATATAAAATACGTTCATAGTAGGAATGAACGAAACTGATTGTAAGAATGAATAGAATTGCTTGTAAGAATAACCGTATTTATTGTGCCAATGAACGGAATTAATTGTAACAATAAACGGAAATAATTGTAGAAATAAACGAAATACGTTAGGAGAAATAACACTGTTATTGGCACAACGAATGGTCTTCGTCGGTCAATTAACGACGTTGTTGTTTCAATAAATAGTGTTCGTTGACTCAATGAACTGAGTTCGTAATATCAATAAAATGATATTATGGTATACACAATGAATGTTCGTCCATTCAATAAACGTAATACAATGGCTCAACTAACGAAAATAATGAATTGATGAACATCGCTTTGTTGTTCCAATAAAACCAAGAATTGGACAAATTTTAAGAATTGCGTTTGTTGTCTGAATTAACATTTTTATTGATATTACGTACCTTTTTCGTTGAGTGTGGCATACGTATGTGAGAATTGAGAGTATGCACTGGTCAAACACTCTTGTTTTTAAGTATTGCTGTATTTTTTTATTATTCAAGACCCATTTTAATTTCCCAAATCCTGCCCAGGCTAATCTGACCCTTCTTTTTACTAGATCTGGATCCCACGTATGAAAAAAAAGTTGATTAATATCAAGCTGAAAATTTGTTAATAACTTAAGGGTATATAGTCGGATAAACTTTGATATATGCGAACACTGAAACAGGGGCAGTTTTATTTGTAGAATAGGTTAAAAATTTGGAACGGTCAGACCACGAAAACGGCACATTTATTTTGTCCGACAGAACAGACTTAAACTCCCCGAACAGAGATTAAACTCTCATGCAAAAATCAGACGGTTATTTATCACGAAATGGGCGTTTTAATGAGTGGAACATGTAGAATATGTCAAATGACAGGAAATATGACAGGTGATAAATAGCAGACTGATTTTTGCATGAGAGTTTAATCTCTGTTCGGAGAGTTTAAGTCTGTTCTGTCGGACAAAATAAATGTGCCGTTTTCGTGGTCTGACCGTTCCAAATTTTTAACCTATTCCAGTGTTCCCATATATCAAAGTTTATCCGACTAGACGCCCTTAAGCTATTAACAAATTTTCAGCTTGCTATTAATCAACTTTTTTTCATACGCGGGATCCAGACCTATACCTCCGCTGTTTGGATTTCCATATTTATTTTTATTTTCTGTCCCAAATATATACAATCATTAACCGCTTCTATTGTGGTTTCGTTTAGTATTACGTTTCTATTATCTTGTGTGTTTGTCATTGTTTTTGTTTTGGTAAAATTCATTTTTAAACCTATTTGTTTGGATTCCTTTGCTAGTTCGGTTAGCATGGTTTATAGTTTTTTAAATATTGATGCTATTATTACTATATCGTTTGCATATCTTAGGTGGTTTAATTTCTTTCCATTTATGTTTATTTCCATGTGTGTCAATTCCATTTCGTTGCAAAACATTTTCCAGTGCTAATGTAAATAGTTTACGAGAAATAACGTCTCTCTGTCGCACTCCTCTGTGAATTGGTGTAGGTTTTGTGATTAAAACGTTGTGGTTTTTATGGTTTGTGGTAAAAGCTTATACAGAAGTTGATTTTTCTAATCCAAAGTCGTTGTATAATTTATCGTGGCTGGATAATATTCTCTATCTCGGTCCTGTATAAGGATAAAGCTGTCATGCCCCTGGATTTGATATAAATAATTTTAGACTGATTAGTTTTTAATTGTCCAGTGGGCGTAATGAGTTTTTCAAATTTATTGTGGAACAACAATGTGAGCATTTACAAAAAATAATTCCGTATAAACCGATAATTGGGTATTTTAAAACAATATTTAAACAACAAAATCAAGCTTTTGTGATCGACCAAATCACTTTTTTTCAATTATACTACCATTTTTTGTACCAACAACAATTTTGGTTCATTTAATTTTAAAACAATATAGCAACAGAAGAGTTTTATTATTTAATTAGCAACGGAACATTTGCGATCTAAAATTACGTTAATTAGTATACACATTGAAGGTATTAAAGCCCAGAAAACAATAAAGCCCCGGGAGTTGACGAAATTCCAGCAAAACTGAATAAGGTAGGTGGCGACCACCTAGCATAGCAAGTCATATGCACGTGCTCATCAAAGACATCTGGCAAGACGAGAGAATACCCGACGACTGGAAGAAAAATATAGTATGCCCGATCTATCAAAACGAGACAAACTCCAGTGCAAAAACTATCGTGAAATTTCTCTACTATGTACAGCATATAAAGTCCTCACGTATATTATAAACCAGCGGCTCCAACCACTAGCAGAAAATATTATTGGAGAGTATCAAACGGGCTTCAGACGGGGAAGATCGACAATGGATCAAATATTTATGGTCAAGCAGGTCTTGAGCAAATCATGGGAACACGACATTGATGTTCACAACGTGTTTGTAGACTTCAAACAGGCATACGACTCAGTCAAAAGGAACAAACTATACTATATATTGGCTGAATTGCCAATAGCACACAAGCTAATTAGACTCATTAAAGCCACAATGAATGAAACTCAGGCATGTGTACCAAGTACGAATACAAAACCATCGGACAGACTTTTTCAAAATCTCGCAGGGAGATGGGCTGGCCCCAACATTGTTTAACCTGGCACTGCAGTATGCGGCTAGGCAAATGCAAACTGGACGAGGAAACTTACTGACCAACATAACGGTTCAACTGGCCACTTATGCCGATGATATTAATATTACGATTAGAACATCAACAGGAGCACAGGAAACATAAGCAGAGTTAAAAACGCAAACGAAAAGGCTAGGTTTGGAAATTAACACAGAATAAACAAAAGTAATGATACAGACGAGCAAAAATATACTCCAACACAACATTATATCTACATGAAGATGACATTGAAACGCTTGGAAAGTTTACATACTTGGGAGTAGAAATATATGCCGATCAGAAGCTGGAGACGTACGGAAGAGAATACCGCATGCAAACAGAGCTTATTTTGCCCTCTCCCATATATTTCGGTCTAAAAGTGTCCACCGAAATACAAAGATGAGAATCTATAAAACAATAGCATGCTATAGTAGTGAAGCATGGGTCCTGAAAGAAACATCTAAAAACAAACTCGACATATTGGAAAGTACTGAGGAGAATACTAGGACCTGAAAAACGGAATCTTCAGAATTCGATACAACAACGAGCTTTATCAACAAGCTATACGGAAACACCTGTGTCAGACTTCATTAGAATACAGAGATTGCAATGGGCGGGACATGTGATAAGAATGGGAGAGGATAGGCTACCAAAAAGAGCAATGAACGCTAGAATGCAGTGAAAGAGACCGGTTGTAAAGCCAAGAAAGCTTTGGGAAGACACAGTAAGCGGCGACGCATAAGCACTTTTAGGAGTTCGTGTATGGAGAAGAGCAACCACAAACAAACAAGGGTGGAGGCAAAAAAATAAAGGAGGCCCGGGCTCAGTAATTTTTAGAGAAGGGGCAGACGTGAAGATGTTTCACATTATATTTTGCATACTTTGGATAACCATATGTAATTTAAAGCACACGAGTAATCCCCTACTACTCGGGAAAAAAAAAAATTTTATCAAATTTTTTTTTTAATTTCAAAATATTAACAACTAAATTTACAATAGTCTAACAATCCACGTTGATTCGCAAGATTACTACTAAGCATAAACTAAGAATCAAGGAAAAATAAATAAGTACGACAAATAAATATATGGAAACAATATTAGCGACACACCAACAAATCAAAAATGTCAGCAAAATATATAAATAATCAAATCAATAAAGTAAATAAAGTACCTAAATACTGAAAATGATTTCTAGTTAGGTGTAAAATATAATCAAACTAGAAAAAAAATGTATGCACATAGCCAATGATTAATTGTACGTGCAAACATACCACCATTGGTAGAAGGAATAAAAATTCATAATAAAAGAACATATATCAGTTATGTATACTCATCTTAAATACATAAATAAGTTTCCAATAAAAATACAAAATTCAAACTAAAATATAAGCTGTACCACTAAAACTAAAAATGAGGTATCGAGAATAAACTAACCAAAACCAAAAGCAGTATAAGTCTACCTGTTTAGTATTAATAAAAATTAAAGACAAAAATAAATCAGAAATAACATGTATACAAAGATATCAAAATGGTAATAATACAGAAAATTCAGATAAAAAGAAAAATGAACTAAAAGGACTACTGTCTTAGAACCTTCTAAGAAAAAAAGAAGGCTTCTGTTGGAGTGAAAGTAAAGAGAGTGATAAACTCCAACAGAAGTAAGGAAAAAGAAAGTAACTAGTGGGACAAAAATGAAAATAGATGGGATGTAAAGAAGAGAGTGTAGTGGCTTCTACGTTGAGAAGCCGCAGTAGGAAAAATACTACTTTCCGGTAGTATTAGTGGAGGAAAGTGGAAGTATGTAGAAGTGAAGAGACCGAGGCAAACTAAATAGAGTTGGCTAGCTATAGATGCAAGAGAACAACTTGACACTCAAGGATGGATACGGCTCATTTGCATGCCTGTCGAAGAACAGTAGCTCAAACTAGATAGTAATGATGACTAAAAGGTGAAATAATAAAATAAGAATAATGTACTGAAAATGAATAAAAATGAATAAGTGTTAAAGAAGAACCAATTAAATAAAACTAACAAATCATGGGCGCCAAGAAAATGATCTTCGATCACTCTCCCAGGTTTCTTACACTGCTGTCAAATATTAAATATATTAAATTTATAGGCAAATGTAAATATAAAGGGAATAAGAATAAATGATGTACAAAATAAATAAACATTTATTAATTTTAACTACCAGATTTTTAACAATCTGTGAGTTAGATCAAATTGAATATAATGTGACTCTAAAATGACAAAGTTATACAAAAGTTGTAGTTATTTAAGATAACAACAATAATGTTACCTGTTACAAAATTACATAAGTACCTCTTACTTACATATAGGTTACAACTCACATGAGTCCTCTTTACCAAATGGTTATAGTACGCTTGCTACGCACAACTAAATTAAAAACCCGAAAAATATGACTAATATATAAATAAATAGGCACAAGCCTGACGAAGAGAAAATACAATAATGAATCAAGCAAAATGAATTAATAAATAAATACCGAACGATGACCTAAATTATCCGAACAAATGGAATAAAGCGAATAAACAAATAAATATTTGGGAAACAAGCAAGTAATATTACAAAATAAATATTAAACCAATAATAAAGTATAAAACCCTAATTGTCTAGGAATGATTACCTTGTGCACACAAGTAACCATAGATAATAATTTGGGAACCAAATACACTAATATTCAAATATGTTATAATAAAAACCAAATGTAAGCTAAATTGGAAAAAAATATTAACAAACATAGTGCATTAACCAAATGTCTGAAATATAAACACTATAATTACTCAAACCACAAACTTTAAATGTTCCCAAACCAATCCCTTCATCGAAAGACTTCAAGGTAAAGTCTGATGCTACAATCCATAAAATTAGCACCAGAGGAGGTGCTAAACCATGTTTCCTGTAGGTGCAGGTAGAAAGATGACAAAAATGAGCTGGAACGCTCCCATAGCTTGCTCCCAAATAGACATGCTCCCAATGGCGACTTGGCGGTGGCTGTCTCAGGGCTTCTCAAGATGTTTTAAGGGCTATGACTTGGTATATTTCTTCCAAATGGCGAATGATTCCTATCCAGATTCCATTTGTGTTTTACACTTCTCTCCTTTCTCCAAAACAACAATTGGTAATAACTACTTTTCACTCAAACTGGAGATGTTAAATATAAATAATTTAGTTGAAATTATCAACCCGCCATTTCGTCGAGACAGCCAACAGCCAAGTGGCGAACGAGATGCGTTTCTCTGCCAAGGTAAACGTCAAATTCTCTCAGAACACGAAATAATTCTCAATAGGTGGCATATATAGTACGTTCCATCACCGAGGTATGACGTCACGTAAGTAGTCCTTTACGAGAAAGTTACAGAAATTAATTAAATGATCAAAAGAAAATAATTATAAAAATAATTAAAGCGCTAAAATGATATTAAACCGGGTGGACCGTTACACCAGGGGGGCCACGGCGCCCCCTGCCCATGAGCTGTAGTACTGTAGAAGAAGACGAATTTTACAAATTATTGCCGAAAAGTGTGGAAAAGATAAAGCTGTACAACATTTTTTGTATATAAAGGCATTTATAAAGGGTAGCTGGACGGAAACCGAACATATGCATTATCAGGAACTAAGGCAACATTTTTGTAAACCCAGCGGCAGGTCAATTTTTGATAAATACTGGTTCATTTTTCCGGTATTTTCGATTATTAAATTCTCTAAAGCCGTATTGACAATCCGAAATTACACTAAACCTGTCAAAAAAACTTACTATTCTATTTTTTTTATTTTTTCAAATATTTTGGATAAGACACATAACAAAGATATTAATTACGTCTTCTTTATTTCCCGTTTTAAACAGAGGTTTGATTTTGCCTATTTTCAGACACTCTGGAAAGCAACCGTTCTGAAAATATAAATTTGTTGTTGTTTGTTTGGGTTTATATGACTGCGGACACTAAATCCATTCGCCAATTTTACTATTTTTTATTTTATTAGTCATTTTTTCGTATCTTATCCTAAAACTAATACTAATATAATAAACAATTCTACTAATAAATAATTATTTTTGTATTTTTTTTTTAATAATTTTTTATATATTTTTTTTTATTTATTTTTTTCTAAATGATGTTCTCAGAGTTCCACAGCAAAAACTGCAACATTCTTCTTTAGCCCTCTACTTCATTCGAAAGCTATTTTACTATGGACTGTCCAAGTTCGTCATTCATTTTTATCTACTTTTTTTTTTATATTTTTTTTTAATTATTATATATTTTTTCTATTTTTTTATATCTTTTTTATATTTTTTTTTCTTTTTTTTTTGTTTTTTTTATTTTTTTTTATTTTTTTTTATATTTCTTTTCTTTTTCTTTTTTTTTCTTTTCTTTTCTTTATCTTTTAACATATAACAATTTACAAGAAATACTTACTCTATATTTTACAATTACAATTTAAGCTTAATATCTAAAATATGTTTATACAATAGTCGGTATACCAACTCATTATTTTCTAATGTTAATAAATAATTTAAATTAACGGGATGGTGGACATCAGTCAAAGAATACAGTGAATTTAAAAACATATTAACTTTATTAGAGATAAGAGAACATGTCAAAATTTTGTGTTGTAGATTGCCCAACTGTCCACAAATACATTGTGGACTATCAGCTATATTAATTTTAAATAAATATGATGGAGTAAGACAGTGGTCAAATCTCATTCTGCATATGGTTCTTGTCATATCTTTTGTCGACTCCATTTTAGAAAACCAAGGTTTATCCGTTATATAGTTTCTGATGGATCTGTAGTGGTTTCCTGTATTTGCGTTTTCATCAATATACCTTTCTTTCCATTCTTTCTTAATCTCTTTGAATAAATTTGATTCAATATCTTTTGGCGTACAAAGATAATGGGTTAATACTCCTTGTGTCACCGCGTTTTTAGCCAATTCATCTACCATTTCATTTCCAGTTATTCCACAGTGGCTTTTAACCCATGCCAATTTAACAGACTTTCCTTGTTGCTGAAGTTCTATAATTTTATTTATGATATATAATTCAATGTAGTTCACTTTTGATTTAGGATTTATAGCACTAATTTTACTAAGAGAACTTTTACTGTCACTAAAAATTATAAACTTTGAATGATTTATATTAGATAAATATTTTAGTGCTTCCATTATCGCTATTAATTCAGCTGTGTATATACTCATAATAGAATTTAGTTTAAACATTTTACTAATTTTATTACTGCTATCCCAATAGGCACACCCCACACCTTCAATATTTTTTGATGCATCTGTATATAGCATAAAACAATCTTTGAACATTTGTGAACTGTCTGAGATAAACACTAATTTTCTTAAAGATAGAGGCAAATTGCTATAGTCCCTTAAAAAGCATACCTGAACTTGTTCCATAGTATTAAAGTCGATATTATAATTTGGGTGTATGTCATATTTATAAAGTTGTTTATCATATATTATCATTTTTGAATATAAATCTACTATATTTAGAGTTTTCTTTTTTATCCAATATTTTTCTGTCAAGTCTGCTAAAAACAGTTGATGTATTTTGGAAATTAAAATTGCCTTTTTTTCATACAATCTAACTAAAAGGCTGATGCCAAGTTTTTTTCGTCTTATATCCATCGGTATTTCACAGCATTCAACTTGTAGATTATTTATCGGTGTACTTCTTAGGGCTCCTATACACAATCTAAGGGATTTATTAATGATTTTGTCTATTTTACTTAAATGACACTGTGATGCGTCACTGTATAATATTGATCCGTAGTCGAATATAGCTCTTATATTATTTTTAAATAACAACAAAGAAATATTTGGATCTGCTCCCCAACGTAAGTGTGATACGAATCGAAGAAGGTTTATTCCTTTTTCTGTTTTTTTAAAAATATAAATTAAATGCAATCTATGTTTTTCATGTACAGAATTTAAATAACCCTCTGTCATCCATTCGTTTTACAAAGTGGTTTTTAGATCATTTCTTTTTAAAATATATTGTACGTATAAATTTTTAATAGCGGTATATGGTCCCCGTAATGTAAAAATAGTTGCATGTATATCGATCTTGAAGAGAAAACCACTCTCATGTATTTTTGATAACCGATTCAGCTAAAAAGACCATCCGACGTTCGAAGAAACTCCAAAGTGAATACCTCCGAGTATTGGAACATTCATAATAAGTGTATATACACATCTTGACATATTTTCAGAGTTGAAATATTTTGAATTATCAAAGTGTGGTGCCGTAATACGGACAGAAGTCCAAACGGCTTCCACGGAACGCTTTAAACTCCCCACGGAGATTTTGTCACGTTCCAAGGGGCTCAAACGAAAATCAACTGGGGTCATTTTTACCCCGTCGAGGGGCACGCGGTGGTGTAATGTCGGACTCCGAATATGCAGACTGACTGTCCGTTCTTAAATATATTATGAGACGCTATTTTCCAAATGGAAATTTTATATATTTATATATGAATATCTACGGTTTGCTGGGTTTTGTTCTGAGCACATAATATTTGCGTTGTTCTTTTTGACTTTGACTGGCTTCAGAAAATCTAATTCTATCGTGCGAGCGAGCTATGAAGCGGTTGGGGATCCCTCTGAGGTTTTATCTTTTACATTTACAAATATTTACGTACCTATATACCATTCACTTTTAATTATGATACCGAAATTTCCGCTAATGGAAGAAGACATATGAATAAAAATACAAAAAAAATATATACAGCTTTTGTTTCACGAAAAGGGAGATGCATAGACAACGTCAACGACAACGTCAATAATAGACGCAATACACATAATCACACAGTCAATTGAGAAGTACATGTTATCATGATATGAGCTTGACAAGGTCACTTCATTCAAATATCTTGGTGTCTCAGTTAACTAAGAAACCAACCTCAGCTTGCTATGCAATAAGATCTGTTTCGAAGGAAATTAATTTAAAATATTCAAAAATAACATATTTTTTTTTTTGTTCGAGTCTCATCTTCCTTTTCAAGGTTCTTCCTTTTTGACATTCTACTATAGCTGCCCAATCCGATGTTATTTTTAAGAAATTACGAAAAAGAGCAATAAGATATATTTTTGGCCTCAGAAGAACAACACATTGCAGAAGCTACTTCAAACAAAGATCACAAAATTTTAACACTTCCTTCTCTATATTTTGACTTTAGAAACTGTTTGCTTAATTCGTAAACACCTACATATCTTTCCAGCAAGACCTATTCGTAAATACTTCACCAGAAATTCAACCTTTGATGTTTATTTACCGATCCAGTCCACTGAGTTAATAAAGAAATCTATATTATATTCTCCAAAAAAGCTATACAACCATCCTCCTTTACAACTTAATTCTGCAACATGTAACGTTACAATGTTCCATCTCCTTTCTATAATTCATCCTTTTGTCTTCCTTTGTGTTTTACTTCTCATATATAGATTTTCTCTTTATTTTGTTTCTTTGACATTTGAGTTAATTTTCGTTCCAAGCCTTTTTGTTTTAGTTAACATTTCATTCTGCAGTCTTTCCATTCAAATTAAGTTCCCATTCGCTATGCAAAAATTAAGTTCCGCATTTCAATTGTTCTAGCTTCGGTCCTATTCCCTTAACGTACTTCAAATAATAATTTTCTGAAACCTGAACTATTTATTGTAATTAGCGAGCATTAAATATTTGTCAGTACTAGTTTTTCTCCAATATGTTAACCACTTAAAAATGAGTGCCTTCGGAAAATTTGCTCTCTTTTGAATAAAACTTGAAATAATTAAACCAATGTAATATTATCTGTAACAAGAGGTGTTTCCCAACTTATTTTTTTTTATTATAATTTACCTTGTGCTTTTCGGCTAATGTTTTGGTGAGCGATCCTTAGCAATGCTTGAGTTTATTTATTTATTATTATCTTTATTTTTTTTTACCCTTATTGCCATTATTAACTTTATTCAGTTTTCAATTACAATTTTTTTTCCTTTGTGTACCCTCGTTGGCAAGGAGATTATGTTCAGTGGTATTAGTTGCGACCGTTTGACTTTAGTAGGACGGTCTACTTATACGCGAACTGGGTCTCCTTGCCAAACGTGGATCTCATATTTATGTGCTACTGACACCGAGTAATACGCACTGTTTTTTTTATTAGTCGCTGGGGAGAGCCCATGTACCAGGCTATATCAATCATATACCATCTAGCCGCCTTTTTGCACCGGTCACCATGAAACTACAGTAAGGACCTGCACCCGAACACCTCCACCTTCAGTCAACAGAGGCTACGTCGAGCCGAAGTCCCTCCAAGACCTGAAGACAGCAACGGAGATCCCTCGACTCCTTGACGGTCGCATAAGATAAGTAGCAGTCTCTTGCAGTCAGGTGCTCGCAAAGTGCTACTGAACGAACTATTTCCTTGACAATAAGTTTTTATTTTTTTTTTGTTAATAAATTTCAATTTTCCTTTATTCAGTATTTTGAATGGCGATAATGTGTATTTAATTAATTTAATAAGGTCAATAAATGAATATGTGAACCTTTCGAATTTTATTGGTTAACCTCCCTTAGATTCTTGGTAGAGTGATTCATTGTTGCACAGCGCAGAACCTACGCCAGGCTGAGCTAGCCAATAACCTTTGTAAGGGTTACACTAGGTTACAAACATCTTTCCTCAAGTTCTGTAAAAGGACGAAAGCCTATCTATCTGAAAGACCATATTATTTAGTAGAAGAGTTTCTTAATTAGCACCTTTAATTAAGAAATTACAGCACCTTTATGTACAAGTAATTTAAGTATTTTTATGTATTAGCCCAGTCGGGATACCATTTGACCTTGCATTAGGAGCTGTCCCAAATTTTATTTTTCTAATCTTTAGGGGGGGTAAATAGTAGTATAAATTTAAAATATCGACTGGACTTGACCGTTGCGTTAGCCGCCATCTTGATTTTAAACGAGAACCGTTTTTGCTCAATACTTTTCGACAAAAATATAGAGTTTATTTTATAGAGTTTATTATAATTTTTTTCGTGCGGTCCATATTTTCCGAGTTATGGGGAATAAACAGTGACAGTTAAAGCATAATTATTGATTTATTGAATTATCTCGTTTTTTATTACTTTAACAACAAATTTTAACCTATACAAAAATGAAGATAATTAAATTTTGTACAATTTTGATTTCTTTCATTTTTTTGATAAAATCAATATTTAAGGTAGTACGTATTCGGTAAAGGCGCGGCGTAAGACCCGATTGATTTTAAAGCAATTGGTTTTGTTCAATATCTTCCCCATTTTCAACTTTTCGACAAAAAGTGTAAGAACTGAAATTGTTGCAATTACGCTTTACTACAATTTTTCGAAAGAACCAGTGGCGGGTCTAAGAGGGGGGGAAATGGGAAAATTCCCCCAACGGGGTCCAAAATTAAAAAAAAAAAATGTTGAAATATTAAAATATGTTAGCTGACATGAAACTTAATTATCGACAGACAAATGCAACCAATAAAAGCCGCTAGTTAATAAAATTAAGTGAACTTAATGCATATAAGTTATTATTTATGTCTTTTATGTACTTAGTTTGGTTTGTGTTTCATTGGAAGTTTCAAAAATTGTATAAAATATAATTCTCTTTATTTTTGTTTATGTACAATTACATATGTCGTAAAGTTAATAATAAATGAGACAATTCAATAATTATGCTTCCCGTCCGCTTCCACTATTTTCCTCCTTAACTCGGAGAATATTGATCGCATAAAAAAATTGTAGGAAATTGCGTTTCCAACAATTTTAGTTCCTACCGTTTTTGTCGAAAAGTTGAAAATGGCGGAGATATTAAGCAACAACAGTTCTCCTTTAAAATCAATATGGCGGCTAATGCAACCGCGGAATTCAGTCGAGATTTTAAATTTACACTACTATTGACCCCCCTAAAGATTAAAAAAATTAAATTTGGGGTAGCTCCTAATGCAAGGTTAGGCCTGTTATTCGTCTAACCCGACTGGACTATATCTACATTTGCGTGTTATATCAGCTTAAACTTATTAGTTCCTACGTTGTATTATGCAATTTGTAATTTATTTAAATTTTGCAATAAATTGTTTTTGTTTTCAAAATGGTTCAATACCTACTTTTAGTGCATTAATTGCACCTAAAAGCAGTTGAAAATGAGCACTATTATGTGGGCTTAGAATTAAAGTCTGCTAAATCCAAACTAAAAGTACAAATTTGTGAAGATGTAAGGGTAATGCAGAAAAATGACTCTATACCAAACTAGTGTGCCATTTTATGACATTTATTGATGCCACTTTGATTAAGAAATGCGGGATACTTTTTGGGAAATTTACATTTTTAATGTTCTTTTAGTCTCCTGAAAAATTTCAAAAAATATTCGTGGTTTCTATTACTTGCACACCACACGAACGATGAATGAAAGAAGACACGGGGAAGTCTAAAATTTGCACTTCACTTCCTATCTATTCATCAAGGCAAAATTCCAACGAAATCTTGGTCCTTATACTCAGATAAAAGTAAACTAAGATAAAATGAAGTATAAGATGAAATATAAGATGAAATATAAGATGACATATAAGATTAAATACATATTTAGATGGGAAATAAGCCATGAGTGAAGCCACAATTAAATTGAAAAAATAATTTTATTAACGTTTCGAAGCCCAAATCGGGTTTCGTTGTCAAAATACAAAATACTACTAAAATAAACAAAAATGTTGTTGCTAAGTAAAAAAATTCTTCTAATAATTTATTTAATCTGACTCATTTATATTGGCAATTCAGACGTATATTATACATTTTAAAGTAGAAGACTTTATAATGATATCGCCAATATTTATGAGTTGCGTTCCTGGGACGAGTTTACTAAAAGATGGTTCATTCGATTACATGAAATCAATCCAAAATTAAGAATATCCGTCACAAAAAAATCATAGCATGTGATTTGTCTTTAAAATGACAATCAAATGCAACGATAACAGTAAAATTCTCGCGTTAGAGATTCCATGGTGAATCACGAGGGAAAAAACCAGGAAAAAACCTCGTGATACTATCCCGACATCGTAATTATTTGGTCTTACATTTAATTTACTTTCAAAAAACTAATACCAAATTCTGAATTTAATATGTTTAAATTATAAATAATATTAATAATATATAGATAGAGGTGGAAGGTTGTCAAGGTTGGCCACTTTTTGAACTTTATCCTATAACTATCGTTTGAATACAAATGTTTTCAATCTTCAGTAAGTGTTGGAAAGGTTGAAGAAAGAGGAATCATTGATTTGTCATGCTATAAAATATATCAATTACAAACGATTTGCGGCCATTACGAAAAGAAAAAAAAATTGTAGTCAAGGTTGGCCACTAATGTCAAGGTTGGCCACTCTTCAAAAATTTCCAAAAAAAAATGATTTTATGACTCCCTGGAATAGAATCAACTGTAGTTAGTCACATATTCATGTTTATCAAAGTAAAACACAATTTTGAATTAAATTTTAAAATACAATTTAATCAGATTCGCAGTTTTTACAAATGAAATAACTTTTCGTCAAAAATATTTTTTAATATTCAAATTTAAAAGAACCCTCCCTAAAGATAGAGGGCAGCGTCGTTTGCGCATGCGCGAACAATGCTGTCTGACTATGTCCAAAAAATATAGAATTTATATTTAGAAATCGCATCAAAAATCGCAAAAAAACTTGGATGTACGACAGAAATGAGGTGTGTCCAACCTTGACAACATAAAGTGCCCAACATTGACGATAAGCATCATACTGCTTTTGCACGGTGCCATAACCAAACTGTCCACGGGATTACTAATTGTTCTCAGTATTTTATCCTATAAGGAACACAGATTGTATTTAGATGCTTATCTCTTTGATGACATGTTTCCAAGCCAATTTATATCACTTTTACTGCAAGAACTCAAACACTTTTTGCGTCACTTTTTGGCCACAACAAAAACAAAACATGACAAGACAAGTCTGAAGATAGTCGCGGTATGAAAAGCTTGAAGTTACTCACATAAGACAACCTTCCCCTACAATAAGTAATACTAAAATATATAATTTGTACTAACTCGATATGTTATTGATTTACTAATCGTGGTATTTTCTTTCTATTGACTTCCTCTTTCAGTATGGATAACCACATCCTACTTATTAGTAAGTCAATAACATATCGAGTTATTACAAATTTTGGAAAATGCCACAAGGAAATAGCTTCAGAACAACATGAAATTAATATAAGATTGAAATATAAGATGTCTCTCATTTTCATGTTCTTGTTTTAGATTCATTATCTTTTATTTTGTAATATTGACGATTTATGTAGGTTTAGTAAAGTTGTATTTTTTGTTATTATTACTTTCTGACCCTTTGTAAGCTTTGTCCATAAAATTGTACAATAATTTTCAGTGACAAAAAGCATATTCCTACTCTATTCTATCATACGTCAAATTATAGAATTATAGTATATAAAGACGGGCATTTTCTTTATAGGTCTGGATCCCGCGTATGAAAAAAAAGTTGAATAATAGCAAGCTGCAAATTTGTTAATAGCTTAAGGGTGTCTAGTCGGATAAACTTTGATAGATGGTAACACTGGAACAGGGGCAGTTTTAACTGTGGAACAGGTTAAAAATTTGGAACGGTCACACCACGAAAACGGCACATTTATTTTGTCCGACAGAACAGACCTAAATTCTCCGAACAGAGATTAAACTCTCATGCAAAAATCAGACTGCTATTTATCACCTGTCATAATTCCTGTCATTTGACATATTCTACATGTTCCACTCATTAAAACGCCCATTTGGTGATAAATAGCAGTCTGATTTTTGCATGAGAGTTTAATCTCTGTTCAAAGAGTTTATGTCTGTCTTGTCGGACAAAATACATGTGCCGTTTTCGTGGTGTGACCGTTCCAAATTTTTAACCTGTTCCACAATTAAAACTTCCCCTGTTCCAGTGTTCCCATACATCAAAGTTTGTCCGACTAGACACCCTTAAGCTATTAACAAATTTGCAGCTTGCTATTAATCAACTTTTTTTTCATACGCGGGATCCAGACCTATTACGAATGTAATTGGCCACAGAAGTGTTACCAACCCAACCAACCCGTTTAATAAGTAAGCCAAGGAGAGATTTCACCCCAGCGAGTTATTAAAGAAACACATTTACAAGGAGAACCGGCAAAATGTGCACATAAACCAGGAAAGATGGTAATTCAGCCACCAGAATGCTGGTGTTGTCTTATTAAAACATCGTTTTCGGTTGTTGTTTTTAACTTTCAACTGCCGCATTGTTACAATCTACCGTACATAACACGCTTCATTAAAAGTTGGTCGACTTTAGATATTGTAATAAGAAAATTATTATACAGGGTGTTTCGTTAAGAATGTCCAATCTCTGAGTTGTAGATTGTAGACCTCAAAATATTAGGATTTAATCCAAATCACTTAAATAAAATGTGGTTCCTTACCGAGTTACTGGGTATTTTATGTAATAATATTTTTGCTCAGTATTTTAAAATTATTCGACGTATCCTTTTCATAATTGGCAGAAAGTGTAGATGAATTACATAATATTTCAGAAACCCCGTAAGTAACATTTTAACGGAAATTTAGGTTATGTCGAATATGGGTTGTAAAAGACGCATTTCATCCATGTAATTCAGAAACCCCGCCGTTGTTCGACTGTTTAGTGTATTTAGACAGTACTGTATTTAAAGGTGTAATGCAGAAATCCAGTAAGTACCGCATTTGAGGGGTTTCCGTACTACATGGTGTAAAACGTGAATTGTGCACAGTGGCAAGACTCCTTGGAAAATACTAAACTTCTTGTTAGTGTTCTCCAAAATTTAATGCTTTCCAATATTCTAGTTCAAGAGGTATTTTATCTCCATCAACTGACTATTAATGTATTTAAAATTCATGATCTCCACACGGGCACTGCAATCTGTTACATAAATCATGAAGGCGTTGCAAAAAAAGGTTGTAATGGTGTATGTTCATTCATAATGCGCTATATAGATTCTGTTCTGCCTGAAACTAGACGACACCTGCACATATTTTCAGACGGATCTGCAGGACAGAATAAAAACCATACAATGGGTCGACTATGTGCCGCCCTGATATCTACAGGACGTTTTGAGACCATTAATCAATATTTCCCCATTAGAGGTCACAGTGGTCTTCCATGTGATAGATATTTTGCTATAGTCAAACGGAAAATGAAGAAAACAGAACGGATTTACACTGTAATGGACTACATAGAGTTAATAGCGAATGCCAGTCAAAGACAAACATTTTCTATTTATGTAGTGCATACTGATATGATAATAGACTATAAGCCATGGTGGCCCAAGTATTATAAGCAAAATTGTGTGTTAGTTGACTCGTATGGTCGTGGAGTTACTAGAGAAATGAAAAAAGCTTTTGCTATTGCAAGAAAACCTGTTTATGTTGTAGCACGTGATTTTATTGACTCAGCTGTACAGTTTGAATATCAGTTAAATAAGACCAACTCAAAATCTATTCACCCAAAGACGGCAGCATATACAAGAGCGTATAGCAATTAATGTGAAAAAATGAGAAATCTACAGTAGTTAAAATCCTACTTATCAAATGACATCAATGTTAAGAGCTTCTACGAGATGATTTTTGGATGCCCAGTAGAAGACAAATATGACCCACATGACGATCTTGACTAACTTTGTATTTACGAGATATTTAATGTATGTAACTGAATAAACATCTTACTTTTTTGCAAGAAATACTTTTTATTTTAATCTGTAATTCAGAAACCCAGTAAGTACAGCGACAAAATGCAAATGACATCAATGTTAAGAGCTTCTACGAGATGATTTTTGGATGCCCAGTAGAAGACAAATATGACCCATATGACGATCTTGACTAACTTTGTATTTACGAGATATTTAATGTATGTAACTGAATAAACATCTTACTTTTTTGCAAGAAATACTTCTTATTTTAATCTGTAATTCAGAAACCCAGTAAGTACAGCGACAAAATGCAAATGACATCAATGTTAAGAGCTTCTACGAGATGATTTTTGGATGCCCAGTAGAAGACAAATATGACCCACATGACAATCTTGACTAACTTTGTATTTACGAGATATTCAATGTATGTAACTGAATAAACATCTTACTTTTTTGCAAGAAATACTTCTTATTTTAATCTGTAATTCAGAAACCCAGTAAGTACAGCGACAAAATATCTTTGTAAAATTGCCAAAAACAAATTAATATTCAAAATGAAGAAAATAATTTTAAAACACTCATAGGCACACAATCACCTCATTAAAATTGTAATAAATAACAAGAGTTGATTGCAAATCAGTTTTTTGTCCACCACGAAAAATGATGTTCGGAGTACTTGTGGGGTTTCTGAAATATGTGATTCAGATACTATAAATCCTATGAAATTAGACTAAGTTTTCACTCTAATGGCATATAAAACAACATAATGCTATTCTACACCCCACCAGAATGAAAACAATGGGAACCTTCTCTGGTTACATCTTCGAGGCTTCTACAATATGCAAGCCATACGGATGCTGAGTCTAAGGAAGATGAGGGAATTCTACAATTTACAATTCACGTCCCATCTGCTCAGCGCGGTAAAGTTCCAACGAGAATGGTTCCCTTCGTACTCTAATCAGAGTAAATGTAAATCAAAAATGAATAACCATTTTCAATTTCGTTGCAAAACGAAAATACAGCCGAACCATATTCTAGTCCAATCAGAGAGTGCAGCAAGCACTTCTACCGGTTTCGAAACTTATTAGTCTCTCATCAGGAGGCACATATGCTGCTCTCCCCGATCCAACCAAAACAAACCCCAGCGTGCAGTCCCGGATTGCAACGAACGAAATGGCATAGATGCCCTAGCGGCAACTGCTACAACAAGATTAAGTTTTCACTTTAATGGCATATAAAACAACATAATGCTATTCTACACCTCACCAGAATGAAAAATTATGTTAAAACATAATAATACATAACATAAAACATATAATACCTATGAAATTATGTTAAATAAACGTTTTTGTCTATTACAAGAGGCGTACAACAGGGGAGAGAGAATGGTTGGCCCTTCTCAAATTCTACGCCGCTGGCGGAATTGCTATTTTAGCGCAATTTTTCGATTCTTTAATACATCCTATGTAACTAACATACTCTCCACTCGTAACGATAAAGTTTTTAGTTTTCGAGATATTTGAAGTTAAACATGTAACGTCCCAGATATTTTGATTAATGTATTATGCAGCTTAATATTAAACTGCAAATATGTCTCTAGAAAACTAATGATTTTTATCGTTAAGACTGAAAAGTATCTATATTATTCAATCTTAACGATAAAATCATTGGTTTTCGAGATACTCGAACTTAAAATTAAGCGGCATTACGTTAATCAAAATCTGTGCCGTTACATGTTTAACTTCAAATATCTCGAAAACTAATGACTTTATCGTTACGAGTGAAGAGTATGTTAGTGGGTGCAGATTGTGGAAGTGACCATCAACTCATAGTATTAAACGTCTGACTTCGTATTGAAATCCTTAAAAAGAGACCCCTAAGAAAAATCATGTCCCTAACCTCTTCAAAAATCACTGAACTCCAATAAGATTTAGAAGTGACCTTCCTTTAGATCATAGTGATCCTGAAAACATTTGAATCTATCTCGAAGGCAAAATAATTGAGATTTCAAAAGACTACACTATACCGTAAGCCCTGGATAACTGATAACACTTGGACTGCGAATAAATGCAGAAAAGAACCTAAAATTAGATTTGGAACGATGAAAACAATGAATCATTACATTACATCTCCCAAACATGCAGAGAAATATAAGAACATGGTTATTGGAATGAACCAAGAGATTTCTTTCAAAAGGTCAAACTCATTATCAGAGGCTTGAGACCTCAAGCGTGGGCTGTGATAAATAAGGAAGGTAATCTAAAGACCGATCATCATCATAAGTGGCTCGACAATCCGTTGTGGATCTTGGCCTGCTCGGAAAGAAATCGCCACTCCTGTCGATTCCTGGTAACTTCGCTCCATCTTCTGACCCTTACAATCTTTAGGTCTTCTTCCACATCATCAATCCATCTTCTTCGTGCTCTTACTCTACTTCTTGTGCCCTCTGGTTTTGAAAATGTTAAATTCTTAGTGTATTCGTGATCTGACATCCTAGCAATGTGTCCAGTCCATCGAAGTATTTGCACTTTAACGAATTTCATAATATAGTTCAAAGTTGTACCTTCAACGCCATAACCCATTTTCATTGAAGTCCCCAAAAATTTTTCTAAGATCCATTCTAATCTAAAGACTGATACTGACGAAATATTGGAAAGTGGCGAAACTATTAGCGATGTATATAATAATAAGACTCATGTCAAAAATCTATTGACTTCCAACTAACGTAGAGTACCTATCTACTGTCTGCCTCTCTAAAGTAAAAGATAGAACTAAACGCTAAATAGAAATAAATCCCCACGAATTGACACACTTCTAGGAGAAATCTCTGTTGCTTACAATAACTGCATAAAGTCCTTTAATTTGACCCTGTCAAATTCCCTCCTCAGGTCCACGAAACATAAATATACCGATATGTTGTATTCTGGTGATTTCTCTTGCACTTGTCTCATTATAAATAATGCATTAGAGCATAATCTTCCCGATCTAAAACCTTGTTGTTTTTCTGATATCATTATTACTTAGTTCAGAGAAATAAGGAAAAAAATATCCTGTTGGTGACACAACCCCCTCCAGGCCGAAACCAAATTTTTTCAGTAGTATGGACTATCTCTATAATAATAACCTATATGTTTCCTGCAGCCGATTTTGATGATGTACATAGTTATAAACAAATTAAGATCAAAAACGGTAAATTTTCGCTTTTTTCGTCTATTACTAAAAAGTGAAGCACTCTAAACAAATTTGAGAATAAGAAACTCATAAATCGTATAAAAAGCTTCAATATGGCGTTCGCTAAATATGTCTATCCTTATTGGTTGCTTAGAAAATTGCAAAATAAATCATAAATTTTGAGTTTTTATAAATATTCATCTTATGTAAAAATTAACTTAGAACCTTCTTATTACACAGAATGCTGAAACTTTTGGTGCTTGAATCATATCCTAAATTTCAAAGCAATCGGTCAAATAGTTTAAAAGTTATTTAATTTGTTTATCCCAAATTAGAGCTTCACAATACGATACAATATCGATAATTTTTAAGTAAGTATTGAGTATTGTATTGGTTATGCCAATGAAGTATCGTATCGAGTATCGATATCGGCAATACTTTCTTATAAAAATATCGACATAAAGAGGATTATACATCTGAGTTGCGTAGGCTGTTTATGCCCACTTTTGCATGCTTGGCAAATGGACAATATTCTAAAAATATTATACTTATAACTTATAGATTCTTATAAAAATTGAATATTGCTGAATGCTTCTTTGAAATGTTTGAAAGTCAACTAATACTTACCAATTCTGTATTGTTTAAAAACTACTTTTGAAAAGATGGGGAAATTCCCGGAGATTCGGAATAAATCGCAATTCAGTATTTGTTGAAAATTATTTTTGCGTCATCATCACTCACTTCCATAATATTGCCACAAATGCCACATGATATAAACAATGTAAGCATAACCGTCATTTACTCTCAAGAATTTCAAGTTCAGGGCACTCTAGTGTAAAATTCACAGCTGATGCTTGGGTTGCAGATCACTTATACTTTTATGTAAATAATTATTGTTTCCATTTTTTTCTCGATATCAATATCGATATTTTCAATAATATCGAGGCAAGCGTATCGACAATACAATATTGTATTGATTTCAGATAATGAGTATCGTATCGACATTAATATTGCTAAATTATGTATTGTATCGGTATCGTATTGGTTTTCGATACGATATCAATACAATATCGTAATTTTTTAGAATATCGTGAAACTCTAATCCGTCCCAAATAAATTTTTTTGCAATACTATAAGTCAGAAAATGATGAAGTTACAGTAATACTTTGGATAGTTTATGAAAGAAGAAGAATTACACTATTAATTTAATTAAAAAAAAATGACAAAAAATAATTCTAAATAGTGCAAAATTATTTTGCAAGAACATGTGAATTAAAAAAAGGAAATAGGGATAACTAAGGCCAATAGTGCTAATAAAGGCTAACTTCGTCCCTAATTGTCCTAAGACAATTGTTTTTCTTTCTAAATGTGTAAAAATTTAATCTTTCTAAATATAAAAAAATAATTTTTCTACGGGTAACGATTAAACAGTTATTCTAATTGTTTATAAGCAAGCAAAAAATCGACATGTTTTGCAAAATAATTTTACACTGTTTATAATTACTTTTTGTCATTTTTTTAAATTAAGTTAATAGTAGTTTTAAATGTTCTTCTTTCATAAACTGTCCGAAGTATTACTGTAACCTAATAATTTTCTGACTTATGGTGTTGCAAAAAAAATGAATTTGGGATAAACAAATTAAATAATTTTTAAACTATTTGACCAATAGCTTTGAAATTTAAAATATAATTTAAGCACAAGAAGCTATGAACATTTATAAAATCTCAAAGTTGACTTATTTTGCAATTTTCTAAGCAACAAATAAGGATAGACAATTTTTAGCGAACGCCACATTGAAGTTTTTTATATTATTTATGAGTTTCTTATTCTCAAATTTGTTTAGAATGCTTCACTTTTTAGTAATAGAAGAAAAGGCGAAAATTTACCGTTTTTTGATCTTCATTTGTTTATAACTATGTATATGATCAAAATCGGCTGCAGGAAACCGATAGGTTATTAATATAGATGTCCATACTACTCAAAAAATTTGGTTTCGGCCTGGAGGGGACTGTGTCACGAAAAAAATCTTATTACTCTGGACTATATACCGTCATTCAGTTTATTGGGTTATCACTTTAATTATTAATTTTAGTGTTGTGTTTAATAGGTTAATTCCTATGTAGTTTCCCGAGTCTGATTTGTTTCCCTTTTTAAAGAATGGTATTAGGATGCTTGATTTACACTTTTATGTTATTCTGTTTTGTTCTATTATTTTTTGGATTATGCAGTTTTAATAATTGTTTGGTCAGATCTGTTCCTCCGTACTGTAGGAAGTCGTTCAATATTCTGTCATATTTTGGTCATTTTCTATTTTTTTTATTTCCTTTATTTTTTATTTTTTTATTTCCTTAATGCTTCCTTTACCCCTCCCTCCTCAATCTGTATTTTTTCGTTTATCGTTACTTGGTGCTGGTGATTAAATAACCTTTAGCAAATCGGGATCGAAAGTAGTCAGCCCATGTTTTCTTTTGTATATCTCGTTTTTATTAGTTCGTTCATCTCTTTTTTTATCCCCTTTTCCTTTGATCATTCTCCATATTTCTCTTTATGTTCCAGTAAAGTCGTGCTCCATATGATTTGAGAAGTTTTCTGAAATGTTTAGTACAAAAACACTTGGAGCCCAAAATAAAAATTTATTTCTATAGAGACCAAACACAATTAAAATATGCTTTTACTTATGTTGCTGATTCTCAGAAATGAATGAACTTGCATAACGAAGAGATGGATAGATAGCGATAATACATAAGAATAAACAACAAACGATGATGATTATTTTATCAGAGTAGGTATTTTCTAAAAATTTAAGACTTTTAAGAGTTTGATATAAATTTCCTTCAACTTTCTTTTTGACGTGATCACTTTTATACGAACTTGATATCAAGATACATAAGTAACCACATTCCTACAAATGTTAAAACATGTACCTACCAAAGTTAGTCAGGATATTCGCCGTTATTTAAGAATTAGTTACAATAATATTACCTACAGTACATAACTTTCAAAAACCTCTGCGAAACAGTATTCCCTGACGATTCCAGGCTTAAGTAAAAGCAAAATATAAACTTTTCCAACTTTTCATTACATTTACAAAATTGAATTTACATATATAGCTTTCGACTTCAGCTTTTGTTTTGGGGAATTAGGAGAAGTTTTTGCTCAAAGTTAGATTCCAAGTAAAACTTCGGGATATCTAATTTTCATCCTATACGATTCCATTAACCGGCTCTTTTGTTATGTAAGTTATCTCATTCCGTATTCTCTGGAGCTTTGGCGTTGAATATGTTCCAGTGATCCTTAAGGACATAGGACTTCTGATAGAGAGCTTGCTTTACTTACAAAACTCGATTTAGGATCGATGTATACTATCTATATCACACTTTCCATCATTGCATTGTCAGTATGAGATTTTTTTCCTTCATACAGACAACTACAAGAGTTAACTTAAAGAAAAGCTCTAGGGATTGATAAAGTAAAGGAGTTACTTTCATAATATATACTCAACCAAACTTATATGGAATCACCATGTATGTATTTGAAACTGGCAGCTTTTGGAAGCTATAAGTGTAAATATTTTAGTTGAAACGATAAGAAGAAGAGTTCGCGTGCCCAAGGACTATATAACAGGAGGAAGTTACGAAATCGCGAGTTAACCAGGCAGCACAAGATTGATCACGTAAATTGGTCTCTTCAACATCTTCGATGTTCAAGGGTGGATCCAGGGAGGGGGCCATGGGGGCCATGGCCCCCTCCGACAATTTAGAATAATATAAATTTAAATATATCACAAGAAAAATTTCTGTACTGGCTCTATACCATAAATCACAAAAAATAAAAACCTTATTTTGTAAAAGGTATATGTATTTAAAATCCCTAAAAAGTTGTAACCCAATATGGTTGCTGTCATGTGATGCCAGAGGTTAATCCGGAAATATTTTTAACATCCTTCATAATAAGATAACATAATGTAACCCCAACTGTTTAAAATCAATTTAAGGGTTTTTACCCGTGCATTTTGGTGGCTTAAAGCATGTAAACCTGTGATAACACTGATGATGGAATATTGATTCCGAAAACGTTTTGTGATACAGCCATTTTTAGGGATTTTAAATAGATATACCTTTTACAAAATAAGGTTTTTATTTTTTATAAATTTAAATATTTGCAGTTCAAATGTTTTTAATTTCAAACACATATACAGCGTGTCTACTTGAGTTGGAAACATATGGGAAACTTTTTTATTATTAATTTTACGAAAAAAAGTTATTCTTTATGAAAAGTTCTGCATGCCCCAAAACCTAAGATTCAATTATCAGATATAAAATTTTCTCAATATTATACGAGGTATGTCAAAAAATATGAATTTCGGCTAAGGGTAAAGTACCTTTATTTCTCTCAATATCGAAAATTCTTATTATGAAAAGTTGTTTGGAAATAAAAACCAAGCTCAAATATGTAATTACATGCTTCTAATTGGAAAAAAATATTTTCCAAATTTTTCTCAAATTTATTGATACTAACTTCGTTTTTATTCATTACACATACGATAACTCTTTTATTATTACTTTTACGAAAAAAAGGTATTCTTTATAAAAATCTCTGTATGTCCTAAGACCGAAGATTCAACCAACAGATATGACTTTGATTAATTTTATACGAGTTATGTCAAAAAATATGAATTTCACTCAAGAGTAAAGTACCTTTATTTTTCACAATATTGAAAACGGTTATTAAAAAAGTTGTTTAGAATTAAAAACTATGTGTCAATATGCAATTACATCCTTCTAATTGAAATACTGTGAAATATAAAGGTGCTATAATATTGAGCGAATTTCATATTTTTTGACACACCTCGTATAAAATTAATAAAAGTTGATATATCATGGTTGTGTCTTAGATTTTAGACCATGCAAAGTTTTTTATGAAGAATAACTTTTTTTCGTAAAATGAATAATAAACGAGTTATGATATTTGTAATAATTAAAAACGATGTTGGGTATCCATAAATTTGAGAAAAATATATTTTTTTTTTTCAATAAGAAGCATGTAATTGCATATTTCATCTTAGTTTTTAATTCCAAACAACTTTATATCATAAGAATTTTCGATATTGAGAGAAATACCCTTAGCCGAAATTCATATTTTTTGACATACCTCGTATAATATTGAGAAAATTTGATATCTGATAATTGAATCTTAGGTTTTGGGGCATGCAGAACTTTTTATAAAGAATAACTTTTTTTCGTAAAATTAATAATAAAAAAGTTTCCCATATGTTTCCAACTCAAGTAGACACGCTGTATATGTACAAAACAGGGGAAAATACGTTTTCTGGACTAGAATTGAAAAAAAGAAGTAAAGGAAAAGCTTCAAGAATGACTTTTGGGATTTTTATAAATCAAAATGTTGATAATTCTACAGAGTGCCAATTGTTATAACGATCTTGACAGCCATCAAAGTCGTATAAATTTCCATATTCTATACACACAAAGAATAAAAAGGAAGTGAAGCGTTACTTGGGTCACTAGCACTTAGAACAAAGGAGTTGGTTGGTATTTTCGCACAGTCAAAAGGAATTGTTTTACAAATATTGCGTTTCACTTTTCTAATGAAAAATATGGTCACAATAACGGGATGGTAGCCCAAAGCCTTGTCACGAAACCTTTAACATATTTCGCCAAACTCATGAGCAAAGACGGAGTCATATAAACCTATGAAAAAACATCATACCACAAGGAGTGCGTTCAGGTTAAGCTGGATTTTCTAAAAAGTTATCGCAACCCTCAAAAGTCAGTCATTAACCAGATAGACTCTCAGAGGTCTAAACAGAAACAAAAAATAAAGAAAGACTACGACCAATAGTAGGGTCTATAGTGTTCTTAGGTCGACAAAATATTCCTCTAAAA
This sequence comes from Diabrotica virgifera virgifera, assembly GCF_917563875.1. NCBI lineage: Eukaryota > Metazoa > Arthropoda > Insecta > Coleoptera > Chrysomelidae > Diabrotica > Diabrotica virgifera. Next base: position 12,737,771 of record NC_065443.1, on the reverse strand, counting down.
GACCATCGTGATGATGGCCTTATGCTTCTGGAAGAAGATGCTGGACCTAGGAATGAGGGGAATTGCTGTGGTACTAAGGCAAAACCCGATATGTCAAAAATGATCGATTTTTCGTTTATAATGCCAATATGTACATTGAGCGATGAAGAATGTGATGACAAAATCCTACATGGCTAAACGCATCCATGTAACCAGTAGATAATACAATTGTTTCCGATATGTCCACTATTACAATAACACCGCGAACTTTTAAACTCATCTGCTGCAAAATCACGTTTTTGGACATATCGGATTTTGCCTTAGCACCACAGTGTTAAGGTTTAAAATCGCATCAGGAGATAAGACTCTTAAATAACACCTATCCACAGCATCTTCCTGAGCAACATGCATTAGTAGCAGCAGTCAAAATCAATTAATAACATGTGGTGAAGAAATAATTGAACAAATAATATTTGACGAAACGACTGACGTATCCCACGTGGAACAGCTTCCTCTAAATTTGGGACACATACAGAATAACAACATTCGTGAAGACTTATGAGACTCTTATGAGAACCTAAAAATAATTAGTGAAAATCAAGAAAGAGGGAAAGAACAAGGCCTGGCAGGAGAAGCATTGGAAAAAATAGTATTAAATTTGTTGAAAGAACTGCACTTGGATCCGAAGAAATGTGTAGGAATCAGTACTATGGCAGGAATGGTGAGTTTTAAGGCACTTCTCAAAGTGTGTGAAAAGTGACTTAAAACTCACCATTGTAACAATAATTTTTAAAAATTACCCCCCGTACTTCTGGTACTCCTCCCCAAAAAAAGTTTATGGCCCCTCCCGAAAATCGGTCCTGGATCCGCCCTTGTCGATGTTATTTTCAAATTACAAAAAAGAGCAATAAGATATCTGTTTGGCCTCAGAAGAACAACACATTGTAGAAGTTACTTCAAAGATCATAGAATTTTAACCCTTCAATCTTTATATATTTTAGAAATTGTTTGCTTAATTAGTAAACATCTACATATCTTTCCACCAAGACCTAATCATGACTACTTCACAAGAAATTCTACCTTTGGGGAAAGGTAGAATTTCACAAGAAATCTATATTATATTCCGCAAAAAACTTTACAACCATCTCCCTCTAGAACTTAAATGTGCAGCATCTTTCCCCAAATTCCGTAAACTGACAAAAGCCTACCTATCCGAATGACCATATTATGCAGTAGAAGATTTTCTTAATCAATTAATCAAGAAATTAGAGTAACCTTTGCACAAGTAGTATTTTTATTATTATTTTTCACCCTGATTTTCAACCTTTTTTTCTGAAAAAATTTCGTTGTTTTGACTTCTGAGTGATACTAAAAAGTCAAAGATCATTAAAACTAAAAGAAACTTGACAGCATTACCTTGAGAAATCATAAGCTAATAAAATCTTTTTGAATTTTTTGTCTATCATGATCCAATGATAAACTCTGATATCCACAGCAAAATTCATTGTTTTTTTAGGTGTCTAAAAATTTGCCACCGTTGGCTAATTTTTCAATATCTTTCTTAAATTTTTTTGAAGTTATACTTCTTTTGGCGCGATTGAGATTGAGGGTGAATTTATATTGATCTGCGCGCATGCGCACACCGACAGTTTGGTATTAGTCTTTATACGGGCTCTAATTGGGTGTTGAAATGATCTGTCAATAATTGTTCAATATGGAGGTTATCGGTAAACAAAAATGTTGTATAATATATTAGTTTTTATTGTTGTGAGGACATAAATAAAATCAAATTTATAATTATAGTGACTTTTTAAATAGTTTTGAAAAGCCACAGGTACGTAATTCTAAATGTTTCAGTTGTATTCCAATAAAAAATTATCTTCATACCTATTTGGAAAATGTAAAAAAAATAATGTACTTACCTAGTACTTGCTATGCTATACCCCGTAGGCAATGCTTTAATTTACATAATCTGATTACGAACAAACTTTCTACAAATTTTCATCTAATGTATCGTTTTCTTACTCTATTTATTGTTGTATTTTAATTCGACAAAAATCAAACTAATAAAAATTCATATAAACAGAATGTCAAAAAGTTGTTCAGTTTGTGTATATTCCCACATGACGTATACGTGAAGGTGGTGCAGTTTGAAATCGCTTCGACTCTCGTACGGCGGGATACACGGGAAGTAGGTTCAAGCCCAATGCAAGTTATATCATTTTTTTTTATTTTTTTTATAGATTTTATGATTGTAAGTATATTATTATATAATTTTTTTCAGAAAATACGTATTTCATTAAAATTTTTGGCAACAATTATTGTTCAGAAATCATTTGTGGCATTTTTCAATGTGTTTGTGTGTGTTTTATTCTTTTATTTTTTTAATTTTTGGTATTCTTTTAATAAAAATTTTTGGAAAGTAGTAGAGAAACTGTTTAAAGTATATTGATTTCGTTGAAATCATATAATAGAAGTATAACTTCTTACGTGCGTACAAAGTACACACATTCATTTTTTCTAATATTCTTTGAATTATACTTAATATGCTTATTTACTTTAAAAATCAAATTGATCTCTCATACTTTCAAAAAAATTCACAAAAATGTTGATTTCAACCTCTACGGCCTTAAGGATAGCTATGACACGCTTTTGATAGGCAATCAATGCTGGTCGTGTTTGTCTATGTATGAAATTTAATAAAAAAAATGTTTCATCCGGCAAGCACATTTCGACCTCCTATTCGGATCTCGTACTAAAAGGCTTAAATTGGAATACTTTGGTTATATTATAATGCGTCACCCAGAAAAATATGACATACTTCATCTTGTCATCCAAGGTAAAATAATGGGAAAAGAAGTGTGGGCCGCCGTACAACTTCTTGACTTAAAAACCTACGGCAATGATTTGGGAAAACTAGCACTGAACTATTTCGTGCGGCTGTAAATAAGACAATGATTGTTAATATGCTGGGCAACAAGAGAGCCAACCATAGACAAGCTGTCTAGGTACCTTAAGAAGAAGAAGGATATAAATTAAGTCAATACTCGCAATCTTTTTGAGTTTGTATTTTATTGTTGTTAAAAATTGGGCTCATTGTGAGTATTGAGTTAATTTATATCCAATAGTATTCGCGGTGTGCAAGTACTTGGAAGGGAAACGAGAAACGACAGTGCGCGAGTCGCGGAGAAATATTGCAACTATCTTAAATAATTCATATTGTCAATTGAAATTGTCAAATTGACGTATATTTCATACCTTCTGTCATTGAAGCACAAAAATTATATATTGCTCCACCATATCGATATGATACGCAATTATTATATAAAGGTAAATTTAATTAATTGTATTTTGCTTGCAGTACTGCATTTTAATAACTAATTTTATTTACTACATACAATTATTTACGTTTGCATAACATAACCTGCATCTTATTTTTTCTTCTTATTATTTTTTTGGACTATGGCCTTGACAATTATCCAGTAACCAGGACTAATATAATTGGGCAATATAATTAAAAGTGCGAATAAAAGTACAGAGCGTAGAAATAGGGGTCGCTTTGCCGAACTTGCACGGTCCCAATAGTGGACTCACACTGGCGGCCTTTTCATAAAATAAATAAAAATTATGTGTTGATATGAACCCTTTTTACATCCATATCCAATCAACAATAAAAACGCAATAACACCGATTCAATAGACTCCAGGGATAAACGAGGTTAATATGTGAAGCAATATCTTTCCTAGACTCAATAAAAATTGAATAAATATTTCAGATATCGAATGAGTACTTTTAACTGTTTCCCCATAAAAATAATTTATTTAGAAATCCCACAAGAAGGCTGATAGCAGCAGTCGGCAGCATCGACGGTCATTATTTCGAAATTTAAAGCAACATTTACAGCTCGTAATGCTATTTTGAATAATCCATGGTATTGACAGCGACCTCTATATAACATGACGGACGCAGTTAAGCTACGAAAGGCAATAAAAGTTTGCGGTTAACGAGTATACGGCCCTTCGAGTATCAATTAACTGCTTTTTTAGGGATGTTTCAGCTATAAAAATAGTCTTTTCCACGAGAAAATTACCGGTTCGCGTTTGGGAACACAATCAGCAAGGGATAGCATAGCATCCCGATACTAATTTATGATTGTCTTTAGAAAGCCAGTGCTAAAAAGTTTATGCGATAAGTTATTATCAGCTAATATTACCACAAGAATTTGATTTGATGTACATGATTGCTTGTGATTGTAAAAATAGAAGAGTGATCAATAGATGCTACATCATCATGTAACATCGAAACGAAGATAAGGAAGAAACAAAGTAAAGAAACAGACAAAAATAAGTTACAAGAAGTTGATTGTGAACGGGAGGGAATGGATATGGAATAAAAAAAAGAGAAACTGGCAGAAGATGCCAGAGAAAAATTTATTTTCGAAAAACTAACAGAGGAAACCTTGGGAAGATATACGGTACCGAAACGACAAGGAATAAGAATACGACTCTGGAAAGCGCAAAAATAGACATACAAAAAAGGCAACTAGCCAAATAAAAATAGTAAAAATTGCGACATGGAATAGAAGATGTACTGATGAGTAGGGAGCTTTCAGAAACAGATCAAATAATGTAAAAATATACAGTACCTTTCAAGAAACGAAGCAACTGGGAAATGAAATAACAAAAATAGGAAACAGATTCTGTTCAAGATTGGGACACCAAGAGATATTTTGGATTGGGATTCATGGTGTCTAAGATAATAAAACACCAGTTGTATATCTCCAAGGAGAGTTATTCCGCAGTAATTATTGCATTCTGTTTTTTTTTGGCATGGGCTGTCGCCACTCAGCCAGTCACAATATAGTTATTTTCCTAACAAGTGCAGAAAGTCATTCTTTTCCACACGCGACTGCAGTTTGCCGAACGACGCGAAGCGGGAGTTCGGCAAGCAGTCGAGTGCGGAAAAGAGACTTTCTGCAAGAGTTAGGAACAATATTTTTTCTAAGAGTCTTTAAAAAATTACCAAATCTTAATCAATTAATTTAATTAATATGAAAATACATACACAAATTAATTCTTTGACAAGGTTGTCAAAACCAAACTTTCAATATAATTAGTTGGCATGACGACGATCTTGGTTTCCATGACGATGATTCAAAACGACTGTTATTGTCTACCGATTTGACTTTCGAATATTATTTCAAAATAATTTAATTTCATCGAATTGTCGCGTTAATTTCATTAAAACAGGAACACAATAAGATATATTTGAAATAAATTAGTAAATAATTACTAAATATTAGTTTATTGCATGTATTATAATTACTTTAAGGCCATATTAACATATCTAAATACGCGTGCGGAAAAGTAAAAACCGCGTGCGGAAAAGTAACACGCGTGCGGAAAAGTAACACGCGTGCGAAAAAGTGAAACTTTCTAAACTAAAATGCGTGCGCGAAAGTAGACATTTTTGCACGCTCGTAGAAAAAGTATATTTTAAAATCTAATAAAATACATTTCAAATATAAATACATTTCAAAAATATAAAACAAAACAAAAATAATAAAGATAAGAAAACGTTACCGTAAAGGTGATTGTTAATATTGCAATAATTGTATTCAGGAGTTAAGGTAGGAATAAGACAGGGTCACTTGCTTCTTCTCGTCTAGGGACCCTTCAAGACATTTCGTTTAGACATAACTAGACTGGGTCGCGGATAGGAGGTAAATGCATTCTGGTTGATTACCTCTTTTGTGTAACGGTTATATTAAGCCTAAGCTCCATTCCCCAGGCATTTGTTCGTCAGACCAAATTTTACAAACGATTTTTAGCATCATATTGGCGATCTGCTTTCGACCGTTTTTAAATAACTTTGCTGGAATCATAGCGCTACATGGATTTGTGGTTCTTTAGTTTTTTAAAATAATTTCACTTCTTTTATCGAGAGATTTTTTACAAATTCCTCATTTAGGTACTCCAGTTCTAAGTTGTTGGTAGGTTCCTCTTTCAGCAATTATCGAAATTGTGTTGCCCATCGTAACAGGATATCCTTTATGTTGGTAAGCAACTTCCTTAGTACCCTTCTCATTGCAGAGGTTCTCTGGTTGATTCAAATGCGACAAAAGGAAGTACGACAAATGGAAATATAGCACAATTAGAAATAATCCATAAAATATTTTAAAAAATTATTATAAAAAGATAAATGAAATATGAAAGCAGTTATTGGAGAATACCAGGGAGGATTTAGAATAGAATAGAAATATGCTTTATGGCCACTGAAAATTTTTACAATTTTATGGACAAAGCTTACATACAGTCAAAAGAAAAATAATATCAATAACAAATAATAACAACTACAATTTCCTAAAATTAGATAAATCGTCAATATAGAGTATATAAGATATAAAAGCAAAGACAAAAACAATTTATTGCAAAATTTATATAAACGCAAATAATGTAAAGATTAAGATTTTTATTATAAACTAAGGAAAACTCAAAGAAGAATTCACTTAACAAAAAGTCATATTTTGTTACCAGAGAAAAATCATTATTTCTAGAAAGAATCAGGGTGCCTCCATGAGCCGAACTTTGACGATCATACCTGGCAATTGTGGTATATTTTTCTACAAAAAAGGCTCGTGGACTTCAGCCAGTGCTCTGTAACCGCAATTACCGGAGGAAATCCTAATTCTTCCAGAAACAAAAATAATTCATCAGTTTTATTTCTTATAGAACGAATATTAATCAGAACCATGCCAAAGTTGTCATCAATAAAATAATCTTTAGATCTGGAAGATCAACTACTAATTAAATAACTATGTTAAAATTACTAAAAAAACAATATCTTTGAACAAAACTTAAAACTACGAATATGACTCTATAAACCGATGAATGAGCACATGAGAACATTAGAAATACCTGAAAAGCTCATAAGATCAATGGGAATGAATCTTACGAACACTAGAAAAATGGTAACCACAAAAGAAAGATTTTCAAGGCAGTTCACAGCGAATATAGGTTAAAAGAAGGGGATCCGATAACAAAGAATTTATTCAACCTGGTATTAAAACAAATCGTGAAAAGATATAATAAAAATCAGAACCATATTCAATAGGGCTTTTCATCGATTGTCATTTATTTCGAGCTTCTGTCATATGTTGTATAATCTGTGTATAATATTAATATATGGGATGGATATGCCTCAGGTTCACAGTTTACTTTAATTGTTATCGACACTCACTTCATCTTACCTTGTTAGAGGTCGCTAAAGACATACGTTGGTTTGGTTCGATTCAGTGTTTTTGCAAAGCCTATTTGATAACGGGTAAACCTAGAAACACGTGTCAAGAGACTCGAATAGAATAAAAACGAAACCGTCTATTTTTATTTAGAATCTAAAAGATTAATGAAGAGAAACCGAGCGGTAGAATCACTACATTTAATACTGAAAGCAAAAAATGTGTCAATGATAGCGAAACTGCGAGTATACGAGACAGTATTGAGACCACAGTGTTTTAAGTCAGCGAAAAGTGCATTATGAACCAACAGGAAGGAAAAAAGTAGAGATCTGGGAAAAAGGGTGATCAAAAATTTTTTTTGGACAGACGGCAGAAAATGTGTGGAGAAGGCGAATAATCAAGAAATAATGAGGATATACAACAAACCAATATTAATTACGGCAAAAATACGAGACAACAGACATATACAGGGTGTTAGTAAATAAGTATAAACAACTTTAAGGGGTAATTCTACATGGAAAAATAATGGCAGTTTGCTCTATAAAAGTATGTCCGCAAATGCTTAGTTTCTGAGATACGGGGTGTTAAAGTTTTGATTTCAAACTGCCAATTTTTTTATTGCTCTAAGACCGGTTGAGATATGAAAATTACATTTAATGGGTTTTAAGAGATAGTTATTGCGCATGTTTTGACAAACAAATAACAATTTTGTATTCATCATTGGCGCGGCTATGGGTAATGGTCTGAATTTTTTTAAAGATAAAAATGGTATGCCACTGACATATTTCAAATTAAAAATTGAAGGGTACAGGGAAAAAAGGAGGAATGTCAATTTTTTTGAATTTTTCAGCAGAGCATTTTCAAAGTTATAATAAGACTAATATTATTGATATGTTTTGAGGGTATGAAAATTTACTCTGTGGGAACACATGAAAACAATGTGTTTTCACTTATTTCTGCGTGATTCACAACTAACATTTCTCCTAATTAACCGGTAACCCCGTGACATTCCTCCGTGAAAATTTCTGACATTCCCCATTTTTTCCCTGTACCCTTCAATTATTTTTATATTCCACGCGTAATTTATGAAAAAGAATCTTTCTTGTATTTTTTCGTATGGTGTACCGTTTTTATGCGAAAAAATAAAACATCTTCGCGCGTATCTAATACATTATCAAGAACTGTCCAATATAATATTACCAAAGTAGAACAATAACAGAAAATATTACTAAAAAGATTTTAACTAGGTGCAAAGCTACAACAAATGTTCAAAATTACCTCCTTTAAGGGTGACATAATAATTTTATATTCACCATTGGCCTGAATGGTCTGAATTTTTTAAAGAAAAAAATAGTACGCCACTGAGATACGTCAAATTAAAAATCATTTTTAAAGTCCTCGGTCAATTTACGACAAAAAATCTTTCTTGCCTTTTTTTTCATACGAGCCGCCGTTTTTATATAAAAAAATAAAACAACTTAACGCTGACAAATTATTCGAGGTAGATATGCATAGGAACTTATTTCAAATACTTTGTAAACGTTAATATGTTTTATTTTTTTGCATAAAAACGGCGCCTCATATGAAAAAAAGGCAAGAACGATTTTTTTCTTTTCGTAAATTGAACGAGGAATTCAAAAATGATTTTTAATTTAACATATTTCAGTGGAGTACTATTTTTTCTTTAAAAAATTCAGGCCATTACCCGTACGCGCGCCAATGGTGAATATAAAATTACTCTGCCACCTTTAAAGGAGGTAATTTTGAACATTTGTTGATTTGTTGAAAATTTGTTGTAGCCTGGCACATAGTTAAAAAAATCTTTTTAGAAATATTTTCTGTTATTGTTCTAGTTTTGTATTATTATATTGGAGAGTTCTTGATAATTTATTACGAAATGAAAAATACGGGCGAAGATGTTTTATTTTTTTGCATAAAACCGGTGCACCATAAGAAAAAAATACAGGAAATGTTCTTTATCATAAATTAAACGTGGAATACAAAAATAATTTTTAATTTAAAATATCTCAGTTGCGTACTATTTTTTTCTTTAAAAAAATTCAGACCATTACCCGTAGGCGCGCCAATGATGAATACAAAATTGTTATTTGTACATAAAAAATGCGCAATAACTACCTCTTAAAACCCACCAAATTTAATTTCCATGGCTTAAACGGTCTTAGAGTAATAAAATAATTCGCAATTTGAAATAAAAATTTCAACACCCCGTATCTCGGAAACGAAACATTTTCGGACATACGTTTATAAAGCCAACTGTCATTATTTTTTCATGTAGAATTACGCTTTAAAGTTATTCATACTTATTTACTAACACCCTGTATATGGATAATGGCTCAATAGTGAGGAGTGAGAACCTTTTTTATATATTTCCCCTTCATTTTTGAGGGTATAGAATATCACAAATAATTTAATAAATTATGATATAATATGATAATAACACAATAAATATGATAATAACACAAATAATAATAATTACACAAATAATTAAAATAAAAACAAAAACTGTCGCTATCTTTTACAAATAATTTAAGTGATATTAATTTATTTTAACAATTCCCTATTAGTGTAGTTTATTGAAAAGATTCTCAACGATTGATCGTTATTATTTGATTGTCTATCTGTTTCATCTAACGCCTGCAGATTGACTATGTGCTTTTATCTTTAAAACGTTTTGCCATTTTTTAGTTTAAACTAAACGATTCCATTCGAACTTCTAAATTCGATTTTACAAAACGTTCGGTAAGAGAGGAAACCCAAACTGCGAAAAAATTCCCAAACTATTTTATTCCTGCGACACCCGAGATGCTAATAGAAGACATATCTCCGTTTTCTACCCCATTCGGAGTTTCTGAGGAAGGCGGGCCGTTGCCGTTACTAAGGGATTGACGAGGGAGAACGTCTCTCAAAATGTCGATTTTGAGTCGTGCGTTTTAGAAAATCACTTTATACATTTATAATGATTTATTCAAACTTAATTTACTAATACACATCACATACACAGCAAGTGATAAATTTATCATTAGAGTTGTGTCAAAAAAATGTATTCAAAAGAAAGAAAAGACAAATGTTTTCAAATTCACATTTATATATGTACTTAAAAAAACCGTAAAATCCTTTATATAAGGTATATTTAAAATCCCTAAAAAGAGCTACATCACAATCACCTAACTAGTTTTCGACTGGTTTACCAATCATCATCAGTGCTTACGTGACATGTACATGCTAACCACCAAGATATAATTTAACAAAAATATGTGGATCAAAGCCCTGTAAAAGTAGTCCGTCAAGGAAACATCGATTGAAAATGCTACATTAAGCAAGGATGTTTAAAGTACTCGTATTTTACTAAAATGCCCCAGGTAACATCTGAGCTGTGGATTTGACTTGTTCACATGGTGTAAGTATGGCAGCAAGTGACAGTGAAGTAATACTTTAAAAATTCTTGGTTTTATTGGAACAACAAAGCGATGTTCATTAATTCATTATTTTCGTTAGTTGAGCCAATGTATTACGTTTACTGAATGGATGAACATTCATTATGTATACCATAATATCACTTTATTGATATTACGAACTCGGTTCATTGACTCAACGAACACTATTCATTGAAACAACAACGTCGTTAATTGACCGACGAAGACTATTCGTTGTGTCAATAACAGTGTTATTTCTCCTAACGTATTTCGTTTATTTCTACAATTATTTAATTCTGTTTATTCCCACAATAAATACGGTTATTCTTACAAGCAATTCTATTCATTCTTACAATCAGTTTCGTTAATTCCTACTATGAACGTATTTTATATTAATAATTACTGAATGCCTTAGCCCAATGTATGATATTGATTAATAATATTTTTTTAAATCCCCCTTTTTTGACCTAAACCTAATGACTTTACACTGTGTGATTTCTCATAATATGATTTCACTTATACAGTGCGCTGGAAGAAGTGTTACACTCCCCCCCCCCTTATTAACTATTTATTTTTAAGCAAGAGGCTCCGACAGGTCGATTTTTAAAATAATCAAAGTATATTATAGCATCAATGTTTCGAACTTTACACGATCCCTCTTCAGGTGACAGGCATAAATTTGATTTTTTTAAATGGGAAAGTACATCATGTGACAGCTCATCTAAAAGCGTTTGAAATAGTGATTCCAAAAATGTATAACACTTTAATTCTTTTTGAGAGCACAGGTGAAAAATTTCGATCGAATTCGTTTTAATTCGCATTCATTTTTTTTTTTGGGATCCTGAGAAAACTAATAAGTATTTTTGAAAAATTTAAACGCAGAATAAAAGATTACATTATTACCGAGGGCTGAAAGTCCCTTAGAATAAACAAAAAGTTTCTTTTAAATGGTATATTTGAAATTAAAAATCATACTAAATTTTCTCTTTTTCCCCCCTGTGACTTATTAAAAGAATCATTATAGAAGTTCTCAGAGACTTCAGACCCTCAGTAATACTGTAATATTTTATTCTGCGTTTAAATTTTCAAAAATACTAATTAGTTTTCTCAGGATTCGAAAAAAAAACTAAAAAGAATTCGACCGAAATTTCACGATAATAGACACACGAAAACTTCCTTCTAATATGGACTACACTTGGAAACGAAACGAAATTATTATTCGGCACTTCGGCAGAGGTAACAGCATTGTTGAACAAAGAATAGAATTCTTTTTTAAACAATGGTAACACAGAGAAGCTAGGGGTATCACGATAAGGAAAAGCCGTTACATTTCAAATGGTCAAGCAAAACATTTATTGTCTCAACAACTACGTTTATTGTCACCATGAACGCATTGATTGTGGTTTTTAAACGCAGTAGTAGATTGATTAATGTATTCGTTGTCACAACAATCAGTTTACATCTATACAATAATCATATATTACTCTATATTAACAACATTTTTGCATTGTTTTAATGAAATCTGTACGTTGTCACGATAAATCAAGGTAATTGCTTGCCATCTACGAAATCAAGAAAGTGAATTGCTGCCAGAATTATCATTATTTATTAAATATACGAAACAAAGTTATTGGCTGAATAAATTGAGTGTTATTGATTAATGTTAGTTATTTTCACAATTATTATTCAATCATTGTGACAATAACCAAATACATTCGTAAATGTCTAAAACTTCGTTGAAACAAAAAATTAAATTGTTGTTACAACGGAATACTATTCAATCATCACTGTTAATCAATATTACGAATTAAATTTTTTTGAGTGTAGCATTTTCAATCGATATTTCCTTGACGGACTACTTTTACAGGGCTTTGACTCACATATTTTTGTTAAATTATATCTTGGTGGTTAGCATGTACATGTCACGTAAGCACTGATGATGACTGGTAAACCAGTCGAAAACTAGTTATGTGATTGTGATGTAGCCTTTTTTAGTGATTTTAAATATACCTTTTATAAAGGATTTTACGGTTTGTTGTATTACATGGTATACAGCCAACTACAGGAAAACTTTTTTCCACCTACCTCTACCGAAAGTATACTTTTCCGGACCTGATTGTAGGGAGCAAAGTTGTACTTTTCCTCCCTAGGGAGGAAAATATTTTTCCTCCCTAGGGAGGAAAAGTAAAAGTGACGTCATGGTATTTCATTCATAAAATGTTACTTATTGACGCCCTGTACAATATCTATTTTCTATTACGTAAGTTTCTATACATTTTAACGTTTATTTATAAAACACTCTGTATTTTGAAGAATGGTAAAAAACAGTAAATTGTTATTTTGATTTAACAATGTTTACATTATTAATTTGACTTATATTTGACAGTTGACAGTTATATTGTACGTACTTGTTAGTTTTAGTTCTAATAAATTTTGTTGGTTAGTTATATAAATAAATTAAGTAAAAATGAAAAAATGACTTGTTATTTGAGGAAGGTGGAAAAACCATATGTATAACATGGGAGTAAAGTGCCTTTTCCTCCCTTGAATGATTACTGCCCTCCGCTACGCGTCGGGCAGTAAACTTCATTCTCGGGAGGAAAAGTAGCACTTTCCTCCCTTGTTATACAAATAGCTATTCCTTGTGGATTATTTATATACTTACCGCCGAAAGTTTATTAGAGAGCACTGGAAAGTGTACATCCTGAAACTTTTCTTAAACCGACCCTCACTTGATCGACTCGGCTAAAATAACGAAGCTCTTTTCCAAGCTGTATCAACCAGTGCAACAAGAGCACTTATTTCACAATAAGGACGAAGAACCAACCTTGGTTTCCAACCACTAGACCACGGGTCACCCTCTACAAAGTCACCTCTACAGCCCGATTTAACACTATTTCTTCGAGCTAACCCACCGAGAAAGAAAGAGGAATTGTCAAGACACCCTTTATTAAAAAACTGACAATTGCTATGAAAGCTATAGTATTTTCACTATGAAATTAATAAAAAACGTAATTATCTTTTTCTATCCTCTTCTTCTTTTTCTTCCTTCTTGTATGTAGGCTTTAAAGTCTGTTTCTTCTTCAATATTAGCATCCTAAATTGTTTATGTTATCGCACTATCTTTTTCTTGGTCTGCCAATACATCTTCGTCCATTTGGTGACTTATCTCGTGCTATTCGTACTATCCTATCTTCTGCCATTCTACTAATGTGTTCGTTCCACTCCTGTTTCCGTTTTGTCACCCATCCATTTATGTCTTCTACATCGCATGATCTTCTTATGTTTTCGCTTCTCTCCCTATCCAACAGACTTTTCCCTGATATTCGTCGGAGTATTTTCATCTCTGTTGTTTCTAGTAGTCGCCTCGTTTTAGATGTATTAGGTCTTGTCTCCGCCGTGTATGTCAATATAGGTCTAATTGCTGCTTTATAGCTTCTTGCTTTTGTGTCTTGTCTTAGGTGTTTGTTCTTCCAGATTGTGTCATTAAGAGATCCCGCCGCTTTACTTGCTTTTAAGCTTTGTTGTCGTACTTCCTCTTCAACATCTCCGTAACTGGTTATATCTATTCCCAGATATCTAAACCTTGCTTCCTGCTCTATTATTTTCCCATCAATTTCGATTTTACATCGTAGTGGATATTTATATGTTGTCATACATGTTTTTTTCTGCTGATATTATGATATTGTATTTCTTGGCTGCTGTATTGAAGATGTGTGTTAATCTTTGGAGATCGTCTTCTGTCTCGGCGATTAATGCGGCGTCGTTTGCATAACATAATATTTGGATTTCTTTGTTCCCCATTCTGTAACCATGACCTTTACGTACTACTTCTATTATTTCGTCCATTCTTATATTAAAAAGCAGTGGACTTAACGAGTCACCTTGTCTGACTCCGCTTTCTACTGGTATAAACTGCGTTAGTTTTCCATTTATCTTTGCCTGTTTTCGATTATGAAAGTAGATGTTTTGGATGGTTTGTATAATATTGATTGGTATGTTTCTTCTATACAGTAAATGTAACACGTCTTCGATGCGATCGAAAGCCTTTGTCAGGTCTATAAACATAGGTATGCTGGTTTATTGTACTCAATGGCCTTTTCTGTGATTTGTCTCAGTACAAATACGGCGTCTACGCAGAATCTTCCGGATTGAATCCTTGTTGTTCATCTGATAAAGTTGTTAGTTTATTGATTATGTTGGTTAGGACTTTTGTAGTTAGCTTAAGTGCGGTGTGCAGTAGATTTATACCTCTATAATTGTTGGGGTCTTCTTTGTCTCCTTTCTTGAACAATGGTATCATTTGTCTCCTTTCTTGAACATGCTGTTTCTCCATGCGTCTGGTATCTTGCAGTGCAATATTAGTTTTTGTATAAGTTTTGTCATCTCTAGGGTTATACTTTCTCCTCCGTATTTTAAAAGCTCGTTAGTTATTCCGTCTGGTCCTGGTGGCTTTCTATTTTTGAGTGAATTTATGGCTATCTCTACTTCCTGAACTATCTACAGCTATCTACTTTTCTATTCTCGTACTATAATATTATATCAATTATGATTTCACTACCTGTATCATAATGAACTTTATTATGATAAATATACGGATTTTTAACCAATAGAATCACGATATGGCATTCGCAATGAAGGTGGCACACGCGCAGTGACCAATGGTGAGTCAAATACATACGCTTTGACAGTTCTCAATATGTAAACAAATTGACAAACTACTTAATTTGTTTGCGTTACAAAATTAATAAATAGGGCTTTTCATCGATTGTCATTTGTTTCGAGCTTCTGTCATATGTTGTATAATCTGTGTATAATATTAATATACACGGATTATACGACATATGACAGAAGTTCGACAGAAATGACTGTGAATTAAAAGCCCTATTTGAATACATATATTTTTTGTTGTGAATGATCATAGAAAAAATCGTGTATACAACTTGCATTTAATTATCATTATGAAGCTCGTACTCTATACGAACCTCGTTTCCAGGCGGCTGGTTTCGTATCCCTCATACTCTCTTCATAATGACCATCATTAAATGCTCGTTGCATAATATAATACATACTATTTAAACTACTTCGTGTAACAAACCTTGTATTGCAAATACGAGAACATCGAGAAGATAGCTAAAAAAAGTAAGTTTGTTCCACCCTGTTAATATGGGTATATTTGAGAATATTTTCAAAGTATGTATAAATTCAAAATTATTTCTATGCTCCAATTTTTACGTTAAAATATTTTGTATAATACAGCTACCACTTGATTATTTGCTGCTGATATATCCTGGACCACTCCACTGCCTGAAGGCGGTCCCTCCGAATCCCTTATCTCATCCCCTCGTTGTATCGGGAGAGACAGATCGCCGTTCACTATTCTCAAATGATATTACCCACAACTCGAGCCGAGACGTGAGCCTATTGTCAAATAAATAAATAAAATTTGGATAATGTTACATTTTAAAATACACTTTGCATAATGCTCCAGCCAGCAGCCCTCTTACTCCCGGTTCCCCCCTTTCCGTCGCCCACTCCATCGGCATTTTATCTTTTGAGAATGTGATCTGGATTGTAAACGCTTTGCTGATCATAAGTCTTTACAGTTCGGTGAAAAACACAAGAATAAGAAATTCAATACGTTGTTCTCGCAAAAATGTTACCAATAAAGTATTTTCGTTTGATTTTTGAATATGTACTTACATAGGTATAATTCAACGAAAGTTTTTATAAAAATTACATTTAATAAATAATAATAATGAAACTACTATTTTATTCAGACGGTCTAAGGAGATACAAAGTTAGTAACAACCGGAAATGCGACAGTATACTCTTTGAGTATGCAGAGAAGGCGTTGTATAGGAACACTTAAGTCCACTGTAGAAAATGAAAATAAATCATACCCAAGTCAAGAAGAAATTCATGAGTTTTGGGGTAATCAAATTTCAAATCCAGCTACTCATAAGATTAATGCTGGATGGATTGAAAACATGACGAAAAACTGTCAAGAACCCTTCACCACTGAAGAAGTCTCGAATAATCTCAAAGAGCATAACTGGAGTGATCTCCTGGACCAGACGGAGGTTAAAACTTCTGGCTAAAGATGTTTTGGAGTGTTCATGAGTATCTGTCAATATTAATTAATGATGTTATTTTTAATCTGCAGGAAAACCATCATTTCTTACTAAAGGATACACTTATCTAATACCGAATTACCGAAGGATCAAAATAACACCCAAGATCCATCCAAGTACCGCCCAATTACTTTGTAAAAATTAGTCACATCTTGGGTAGATCGACGTATCTACTAACAATATGCTCTAAACAATATCCATCTAACGGTTCCATGGGTTGCAAACTTATTATTGATTCAGTCATTATTGACTCGTTTAGTCCACTTGGTTCTGTCTAGCCATGAACCGACTATCTCAGCTACTGAACTCCACCATAGGCGTAACCAGGGGGGGTTTTGGGGGTTATAACCCCCCCATTGGGATGTACTTTGAGCTCTAAACACTTAACACCATAGCCCTCAGAGACCTTCCAGTAGTTGTAACCCCCCCCCCCCTTTCAGGTAGTTGTAACCCCCCCCCCCCTTAGGATCATCCTGGTTACGCCTATGAACTCCACTGACTCAGGTTTTAGCTTAAAAAAAGGAAGGTTGTGAGGAAGCTTAATCATCTATTGTATATATATGATTTTAAGTTAATGACTTATGCTCGAAACCACTTAGATCAGATGCTAAAAACTGTAGAAACTTTCTTAAATGATATCAGCATGCATGCACTTTGAACTAGACAAGTGCCGTATACTAAATATTTGTAGTCAGAGGGAAGGTTCAGCCCGGAGGTTTCGATATGCAAGACGGTCAAACCGTTGCTAATTTAAGTAGGTACCTATGTTCAGACGCGGGCTGAGAGATCTACTTTACATAGCGCAATTTGCGCTGTAGATGACACAACAATGATTAAACCCAGGGAACAAGAAATTCGCATAAACCACCTTTCTAAGCAAAAAAAATGCGCATCTGGTTAAGCAAATATGTGCATGAGCTATATCTCAAGGAGATCAGCCAAGACTATGTCGACAATGCAGCGTCGAACTATTGATTGACGACAGCAAAGATGTTTCCCCAGATAGATGGTTTCCTACTTGATACTCAGGATATGGTTCATCTGGTTCTGGAACATCTTACCGGAGACTGCCAGGAGTTTTTGGTACTGATTATAAAGAACGCCATGACTCAGTAGGAATGAGTATTTACCAGGTACTATTAAAAAACTAGGACTTCTCCACACAGACCATCTCACTTATTATCAATATGTCCCTGACAGAATTTGGAAAAGGACAACTACAAGTTATACTGGAACCGCACGGTTCTCACAGACTAACCAGTGGCACATAACAGACCGGATCTCATACTAGTTAATAAACTTACTAATAAACATACTAAATGCGTATTAAATACAACAAAGAGATCGCCAAGTGCAGAGATCTAGAACTATAAATAAGGAGACAATGGAGAATGAAAAGTACCCAGACAGTACCTATTCTACCTGTAACCGGTGTTATTCCGAAAAACCTACTAGAAAACATAAAACAGCTGCGTCTAAGTGAACACCTGTATAAGACCATGCAAAAACCTGTGCTACCACAGTATTAAAAACAAAAAAATATATATACTAAACTTTTTGGGAGATATTATCAAATCACCTAGGGCTCGATAACATGAAAAGATTCCCACCAGAGCTCAATACATTTGATACCGTAGATATCTGGGATTGGGATGAATGAATTTTTCCCTTAGAAGAAGCGTGCGCCGTATGACTGAATCTGCATAAAATTAATATATATATAACCACCAAAAAAAAATCATAACTAAGTTCGCTGTTATACCTATCTCATATTTAGAAGGCTTTAGAAATATGTCAGTTTTGTGTCTAAAGTTTGAATTCTTGGCTGAACTAGATCACAAAAGAAAAAGACAAATCATCAAAAAAATTAGTTTCATGACAAAAATATGAAAAAAGATGAAAGAAGAGGATAAAAGGGTTATAGAAACCTGAATCCGATGCTTGAAAAACGTTAGAATATGAAAACAATAACTAGAATATTTTTTAGAAGGTACCTAACTGTGGTCCTAGTTTTTTTTTAATATAACATGAGACTAGATCATTTTAGTGACTATATCTCTATGCACTTATATTTGCATCCTTTTAAAAATCCTTCCAGAAAACGATTATGAAGACGAACTACCTTAAGCGGCCATGAAAATAAAAATAAGAGTCTCAGCAAAGTTGGGGGCGTAATGTCCGTAGCCAAGCACGGTCTATGAAATGTTTTATGACAAATCCCGCGTGCTTGGAATGTACTCTTGAAAAGCTGCTTTAAGCTCACCTTTTCTGCATAAGCGGACACATATTTTATGTCGCCCTTTTTCATACATTACTTATGAATGCAGAGGCAGAGATCTTTGGTAAAATGTGGGTGCGTGCTCTGTTTACTTCTGTATAAAATCAGAAATGTATTTTGTAGTATGTTTAGTTTAGAAAACAAAAGACCAATTAGGCAAGGAATAGAGATATTGACAATGGCAATTTAACAAGAAGCGTGGGTACATACACCAAGAATAAAGAAAATAACGGCTGGTAGAAACTATCTCATTGAAAAATCATCCAAAAAGTTGCTCCATAGAGAAATGTTAAAAAACAAAGAAGAATCTATAAACAGATACTTAGCAGACTTACCGAATGACAAAGGGACTGAATATTTCCTTCTGAAGGCGACGAGAATGCTGAAACAACAGTATGCTCACTAGTATCCTATTAAAGCGTCAGACAAGAGATGGGCGAGATATAATCAACAAAAGCCAAAACTTTTGCTATTCATCTTTGAAAAAAATGTTCCAACCTCAAGAAAATGAAATCGTAGATCAACAGGTCCACCAAAATCTAAACCAAATAGAAATCAAGCTGGTATCTCCTAAGGAAGATGCATAAGAAATACAAAAAAACGACGGCCTAAAAAAACTCTAAAATACGATTTGTTAAGTGATGAAATAGTTAATAAAATTACCATTTTGGAGCATATCGACAAAAAGAGGCGCCATTTTTTTTATAGATTCTTGGAAGATTGCTGAAGTTATATCATGATACCGAAACCAGGAATACCTCCCAACCTAGGAAACCTTCCAACCTGGGAAACCTCCCAACCTGTTTGAGGAGAGCCAAAAATTGTATGAAAAATTATGTAAAGACGGAAATCAAAAAATTACAGACGAATTGCTCCACAGCACTGATACAGCTAGGCGCGAGAAATGGACTAAAGAGAGTTGAAAATCTAGTTTTTAAAAAATTGAGCAGGTAAACAAGCCTGGTCACTGCTGAGTAAACTAGCAAGCAGTAACCACCCAACGGCTAAACCAATCTAGTCATACCGAACCTAGTGGTGTCCTATATAGTCTCTACTTCAAGAGCACCTTAATACCGCTTAGGTTCACCGTAGATCACTCTACAAATTTTTGAAAGAATGTCATTTAATACAATTAGCCAAACAATACTTCAATATATACCTGTGAAACAAGCAGGATTTCGACCAAACCCCAACTGCACAGTCCAAGTCCTAGCACTGACTATGTAGACAAGGGGCTTTCAAAAACAACTAAGAATATCTACTGTTTTCATTGATTTGTCAGCAGCGTACGATACCATCTGGAAATAAAGCATAATATAGAAATTATTACGAACTTTTTAATGGAGAAAGATTAATGATGTCATTAATACTATACTATGCAACAGATGTTTTCAAGTCATCATCGGATAAAATGAATACCCAAATAAACAATGGCCTTCCGCAAGGATCTATGCTGGACTCCCTACTCTTTAGTCTTTATATAGCAGTCATACTCGAAACCTCATCATAGAAGTTAGGATATGTAGACGACTGGGCAGTTTCTACAACCCATAAGTAATTGGAGATTACTGGGCATGTTTTAATAAAGTTATAAGTAGATTTCGCTCAAGAAACAACCCTTTAGAGTCTACGAGAATTTTAATTGCAACAAATTTATGACAACTGACATATTATGATAACTGACCATTGGCGAGAAGAATGCATCGCCTGCCAGCCGGAATATACTGTATTACAACCAAGCCAGAGGATTTCGTTCAACCAAGAAGAATCTGGCCCCACTAAACAGAATAAGAACAACTATGGTAGATATTCCGATTCACTTTTCAAATGGGGAAAACCATCTACGCCAAATTTCGATTGCAGTGCTGCAAGAAAAACATTTAGTCATCTGGTGGAGGCAATCCGTTTGATTTCTTAGTTGCTACCAAAGAATCAGTTAAATATATTTTTTGTCAACTCAACGTTTGTATATAAAAATTACTACATTTGTGTAAACTATTGTTATTGTGATGTATTAATTGTCCTATTTGTTTATATCCAAAGCTTGCCTGTAATGTAGCTATACGTTAAACAAAATAAATAAAGTGTGGTTTCAGAAACAAACACTCAACTATTGATCAAGTTCATATTATGATAATCATACATCAAGAAAGTATATGAGGAAAACTTGTATGATATCCTGTGTTCCTTGACAAATTCGAGGCATTTGACAAAGTCCGTCACATAAAGTTTATTAAAAAGCTGTGGAAGATGCTTCATGTATAATATGTGGGCATTATTATTTGATCTGATCTAGAAACAAACACAAACATTTAAAATTGAGCGTATTTTTAGAGCAACCTTTAAAGAACTATCCATGAACCTTTTTTGACGCCACTGAGAGAAGTGGAACATTCCCATATTCCAGGCAACGCTTCAAATTATTTTAATAATACATTATTGCTCTCGAAAATCTGGAACGCAGACATTTGTCTTTTATATTCTTCAAATTACTCTGGATAAGAAGCAGGATTAAAATATCAGCATGAACTTAAAGTGTAATTAAAGATTCAAAAAACAAACATCAAAAATATGTGCTAAATTTTGAACTTGGCTTTTATGGACATTCCATTCCATTTTAGAGATTATTCTCGATATTGTAAATGTTGAATATGTTGCTTATACTCTGGGCTAATTAGCAAAATACAAGGAAAAGTTATTTACCAGCAATTTTATTGCTGGAATCGAATCTAATTATTGTATGTATTAATAATATAGGTATGCAAAGTCCGCAGATAGTGTGCTACTTTTTTTATAAACAAAATGGCGCCAGAAAATCGTGTTTTTTCAATTTTTGCTCTATAACTCCGAAGATTTTATCTTTACACCAAAAACAACCAAATAAAAATTCACCGCAATTAAATTGTGCATAGAGACGTGTTTTCCCGATTTACTTCGACGAAAACTTTCCCCGGAAAAAGCGGGTTTTTCCAACAAAATCTTTAATTTTCAACTAAAATTTTAGATAAGTAATTGTTAATCAATAATTAAATAACTTGGTAATGTAAAAGCCCTTTTCGTATAAATTAAAATTCCGGAAGCCGATAGAAATTGAATGAACAGTTTAGCAACAATTGAATTGTTAATTAAAAATGTACGGTCACTATAATAACGACAATAATTATGATACATAAGAATAACTATGATTTTTTCATAAAAAGACACTATACCTATCTAATGTACTTTACAGAATTGAAATTGGAATATTTAAGCGGCCTCAGGAATATTTTAAAATTATAAACAATTTCTTGGCTTACAAACAAATAGAATATCTCGTGAAGTATTAAACTAAATTAAATTGTGAAAACGGTATTCGAAAAGCAGTGGCAGGATGCTTCTTTTAAAAGAAAAAACGTTTAATTATGATGAGTGGTTCCTGAGATACAATCGGTCAAAGTTGACCGGAATTTACAGCAAAGATATAAACAATAGGATCATAATTTTCAAACCAACACCTTTTTATTCTTGTCCTCTTTCTTCACACCAATTTTCATATTTTTAAAATACTCATAACATATATTATTATAATAAAAACTATCGATAATACGTGTGAAAATTGCCAAAAATAGCCAAATTCCACTCAAAAATTAGGTTGGAGAAAATGTAACCCTCAAAGTTCAAAATCGGTATACGTTAAAAAAATGCATTTTCTCGGCTTCCCATGGAGAAATTTCCTTCATTCTTTTTTTGTTCCCTAATAACTCGAGTAGAGCCATCGAACTAATGTATTACTAAATGTCAAACTTGCTTTTGTTTTGTTATAATATATTAATTTATTTATAAGAACAGAAAACTACATATTTTTTCCAGTTGTAGGCTTTTTTTTAGATAAACTTACTACAAGTGTACCTTTTAAAGTTAAAAACATAAATATTCTCATTTGAAAGCCGTATAATTATTTAAACAATTTTTATTTAAACAAATTAAAATTTTGTGTTATAATAAATAAATAAATTAATTTATTATAACGAAACAAAAGCAAGTTTGACATTTAATAATGCGTTAGTTCGATGGCTCTACTTGAGTTACTTGGAAACAAAAAAAGAATGAAGAAAATTGCTCCATGGGAAGCCGAGAAAATGCAATTTTTTTAACGTATACCGATTTTGAACTTTGAGGGTTACATTTTCTCCAACCTAATTTTTGATTGGAATTTTGCTATCTTTGGCAATTTTCACACGTATTATCGATAGTTTTTATTATAATAATATATGTTATGAGTATTTTAAGGATATGAAAATTAGTGTGGAGAAAGAGGACAAAAATAAAAAGGTGACGGTTTGAAAATTATGATCCTGTTGTTTATATCTTTGCCGTAAATTTCGGTCAACTTTGACCGGTTGTATCTCAGGAACTACCCATCATAATTAAACGTTTTTTCTTTTAAAAGAAGCGTTTACAATTTAATTTAGTTTAATATTTCCCGAGATATTCTATTTGTTTATAAGCCAAAAAATACTTTATAATTTTAAAGTATTCCTGAGGCCGCTTAAATAGTACAATTTTAATTCTGTAAAGTACATTCGATAGGTATAGTGTCTTTTTATGAAAAAATCATAGTTATTATTAGGCATCGTAATTATTGTCGTTATTATGGCGACCGTAAATTTTTAATTAACAATTCAGTTGTTACTAAACTGTTCATTCAATTTTCATCGGCTTCTGGAATTATAATCTATACGAAAAGGGATTTTACATTACCAAGTTATTTAATTATTGATTAACAATTACTTATCTAAAAGTTTAGTTGAAAATTAAGGATTTTGTTGGAAAAACCCGCTTTTTCCGGGGAAAGTTTTCGTCAAAGTAAATCGGAAAAAACACGTCTATATGCAGAATTTAATTGTGGTGAATTTTTATTTGAGTATTTTTGGTGTAAAGTTAAAATCTTTGGAGTTATAGAGCAAAAATTGAAAAAAACACGATTTCGTGCGCCATTTTGTTTATAAAAAAAGTAGCACACTATCTGCGGACTTTGCATACCTATATTATTAATATATAGGATCTTATAATTCGATTCCAGCAATAAAATTGCTGGTAAATAATTTTCCCAAAAATGGCCTATTCTCCGATAATCATCCCAGACTATTATATGAGTCCATTTCGGTTCATGTAAAGAGCATTAAATAAAAAAGACTTATGAAAGTAGATTCAGATTTGATCATAGAACATGTCCTCCTATGTGCTTATACATATTTCGGCTCTACTTTAGCCTCATCGGAGCACCTCACCTGTGTAGAGGTACTCCTCTAGACAGTGATTGGTAAGAAGAAGATATATTGACTGAAATATTGACCAAATAAAAACAGATCTTTTGATGGAAAATCTAATTGTGATGTTATATTATAAATTGTGATTATAAAATGAGATATTTTAAAGAAACATTTAAGGAACAAAACAAGACGCACAAAATAATACACATTTTAAAATTTTTTTTGTTGTTAGTGTATTACTATACATTACTTATTTAAGGAAGATATTGGCTAAAAATTAATTATTTTTTGTTGTCTGATAAAAGACAACCTTTAAGAATATTCAGGTCATCAGTGTTAGAATAAATTGATTGTAAGTCTTTTCATTTATTCTTCTCGATATAATTTTACAATTTCATATATACCCATAAAATAATTTCTCAAAGTAAAAAAGAACCTTCAACTATCAGGGGCAAATCTAATTTCATGTAATATTCAGAGTCAAGCGGGGGGCGGCGTTTTTCCGTTTTATGTACTCATGTGTGACATATACGACCGATATATTTACCGCAAAATTTTTATTTTATCCCGCTATTACTTTTCGCAAAGATATATCTTAATTCACGTAGAAACGTTACGTCCACTTAAAACTTTATTTCAAAATAAGTTTGACTTATGTGATACCCACTTTGCTGGCTACTTATAGACCAGGCAGCAATGTTTATCTTCTCATAATAAACTTAGCAAAGAAAAAAATAAAAATGGTATGTCACAATATTTTAGTGGGGGCTGACTTAGCCCCCCCCACTACTGAAAAATAGAGATATTGAATCGATTTTTGTGGCAGAATTACGAGCTATTTATGAGCTCTTGAAATGATATAGTTTAGATTTTTGAGCTCATCCCCTTCACCCCCAAACAACCCTTTTATTTGATTTTACTTAAGAGAACATGCTGGAAAAAATTAAAATATATCCTATAACGGATATTATTCCAATAGCTTATACATTCTGAGAATAAACTCTTAAATCATGCGCATTTCGATTATTTAACTACAACCCCTTCGCAAGAAAACCACCCCATTTTCCAGGCTTAAGAGAAAGTTGTACTTAAAATGCATTAAATTAATTATTTGGCGACTAAATATCATTTAATAATTTATGAGCTCCCAAAATACGCTCCATTAGGTCATTAAATTGCAATTTCTTTTGTATAGTGCAGTCACTGAGGGTAACAATCAACTATTACCTTCAATTTCGGTGAACCTTCATCGATTTTCACGAAAATTGGTGAGTGGTTAGAGGATACCCCAACAAACAAAGGTGACATGGTGCCACCTTGCGCCTTTATCCTGGGGGTGGATACCACCCCTTCTCGGGGGTGAAAATTATTTTATTAAAAATAATTCCACAAATCGATAGAAGGACAAATTATAAGCAGAATTTGTTATATAAAGTTATTAAAATAAATCAATACTTTTTGAGTTATTAAAGATCAAACATTCTAATTTTTCGTGAAAAATGCATGCTTTAAAGCGGTTTTTGGCAAATCACTTAAAAATTGTAAGTTTTTATAAAAAAGTTATCATTACCAAAATTAAATCTTTGAAAAACATCTTCTTTTTTGGTTGATCTAGTCGGCCCTCAACGGTAATCCATAAATATTATATTAAATTAATATGTCGCTAAAGAGTTCCAAAAAAACTGCTTTTTATATAAAAGAAGACTAACAATCTAAAAATTAAAGGAATAACACAGAAAACACAAAAATCGCCGATATAACTGAATTAACCTATGAAATGTCACTAGTGTCAAAATTTGATAAATGTCATTAGTGTCAAAATTTTATAACAGTGGAGTAAACTTGCCTGCGGTTGGACCAATTACAAATAAGCAATATAGCGCGGTAAATTTGAATCACTCCTCTTGGTTAAAAAACAAACCATAGTTGAGATTTTTGGTATCACCAATAATTTTTAACTTATTTTGAAAAAAAATTTCATATAAACAATATACAAGTCAAGTAACTTGTGAAGCGGTAACAATTAATTTCATTTGGGATGCTAATTACGGGTTGATTTTTACTATTTTTTACCAGAAAAAAGGGACCAACTTTATTTTGAGCTAACGACATACTTAATATTGATGCTAGAAACTAAAAAAAAAAACAAAAATATAGCTTTTTTTAAAACTTTAAAAAAGTCGTGATGAGTTTTTCCCGAAAAGTGCTTTATGTTTTGGTTATTTTACGTTGAAATATTCGATTTGGAATTTGACAAATAATAACCTACTTTTTATTACCTACAACTCTGCTCCTCCTGGGTCTACAGACTTCGTATATACCCCATTTTTTTCACTTTTATATAAGCTATATTTTTACTAAGAACATTTTTTTGATAAAATACTTACTTTTTGAGTTATTTGCAAAAAACCGTCTCAAAACATATTTTTTTTTGTTGAAAAATGAACATATTCACTCACAAATAACTCAAAAATATTGACTTAGTGAAAAAACCTTATAGAACTAAAGTTGCTTAGAATTAGTCAGTTTATCCAATTCCGGACTTTAACGTATGTTTCTCACTGCCAAAAAGGAACGAAACACCCCCAGGATAAAAGCACACATCGGCACAATAGATAACACTTTTTTTGTTTGACATGTTAGCTTGTGTATGCCAAAGTTCATCTTAATCCGAGCGGTTCTTTAAAATTTATAGCAAAACCCGTGAGTAAATGGACTATAAATTAGCTTGAGTTTTTATAAATATGTGATATATTTTATAATATAATATGATGATTTATATTTAATGTTTATTAAAAACTTTTGATATACAATGTGTGTTTTCTGCGCCATAGAATGATAAGGCCAACAGATTTCTTATTGGTAGACTTAGGATCTCTTCTGGTTCAAACCTCAGTTGGCCAGTGAATTCCTGCCTAGTGATTTCTTAAGAGGCAATGTCCAAGCAGCATTTTAGTGACCGTTTGGTCACTTTTTCATTGAGGTTCATTAAATTGTTCGTGAGTTTTTATCAATATTCTTGATTATTTTTTTAGACTGGATTTGCCCTTGAGTGGCTTTCCATTCCTTTTGATGATTCCTTATCAGACACTTCTGAACCTCGCTTTTCGCAGATGTGATGCTACAGAAATTTTCGGGACCTACAAAGGTTTCTTTCGAACCTTGTTTTTCCATCAGATCTGCTCGTCCATTCCCATGCACCCTTTCGTAACCCAATAGCTGTATTAAAAACATTTTATTGTATTTTGCCAGTTTGTTGGAAGCTAGGATAAATAATCCCGGACAAAAAATCCCCACAAATTATCCCTGGACAAAAAATCCCCAGACAAAAAATCCCCACAAAAATTCCCACAACCAATCCCTACAAACAATCCCCGGACGAATAATCCCTGGACAAAAAATCCCCACAAAATATCCCGGACAAATAATCCCCACAAATTTTTTTCGACAAAATATCCCCACAAAAAATCCCGGACAAAAAATCCACAAGAAATATTTGCCGCCGAATAGGTCTCTAAAAGATTTTCCATGAATACAATCGACGTAAACGTTTTTCAACCTCAGTGCATGAGAGTTATAGCAATCACCATGAAACCTGTTTTGGACACGAAAAATTTTTTCGATTACCAAATTTCGAATTGCAATTGTTGAGCTTTTGGCTGTGGGAATCATACTGTAATTATTCGCTTAAATCTTCTGATCACCTTGCTTTGAACAACTCTGTTTAAAACATTGCCCATTCGTTATGATAACTGCTGGTCCTGAAAACGTTAGTCTTGATTCTAATGCAAAAAAAGAATGTGTGTGTACTTTGTACGCACGTAAGAAGATATTCTTCTATTATATAGGTAATTTAAACGAAGTAAATATACTTAACAGGTTATTTGTATTTTATTTAAAAATTAAACTAACTTTCTTATCTACCACTTTCAAAAAATTTTTATTAAAATAACGAAAAATAAAAAAAAGTATGAATCGTCCAGGATTAGAACCCGCGACCTTCCGTGTGCTTCCGTTCTCTGTCCCACCGCTCTGCCAACTACGCCATCGAGCCACTGGAATCCACACATAAGTTTCGGATATAATTACACAACACGGCGACAAACTGTAAAATTGTTATGCCTACATATTTTATTATTTTACTACAGGGAAACACAAATCCAAAAACACAAAAATTATAATAAATAATACATTTCCTAAAACCACTAATATATTCTTTTAATGACTTATTTGCACGGTTACAGATACATACATACCTATCTTGAAAGATTAGCAATGAACTACATACTGTCAGAACTACATACTGTCAGTGTGCGCAGGCGCGTGGTTGATGTACAGTTTTACCCTCAATCGATTCGCCGCTAAAGAGAATATCTTCAAAAACCTGTTCCTTTTTGGTTTGATTTTTGGATAAATTTTTAAAATTTTTTTATGGATGCACACAGATCCTCAATTACGTTTTTTAAAAACCGGATAAAGAATAGTATCGCCCATAAATTTGTTCCTAAAAGCACCAAAAAGTTAATAATCGAAAAGCTTTGTATAACTTTCCTCGTGATGCGTAGTTCTGGCCAGGCGCGGATCCAAGGGGGGGTCAATGGGATCAATTGCCCCCTCCTTGAGACTTCGCCTGGTGTCGCCTTTTTTTAAGAAAGAGATCATTACGATTGAAAATAAATAGTGAGTTTTGTGTCCTGTTGACAACTGAATAACGGAATGTAACAAAACATAATTCTTTCTCCAAAGTACGTGTTCTCGGTCTTACTGTATGGTGTCGAGTCTTGGACTGTGAATAAAATCGATCTACTACCTAAATCGTCTTGAGGGTTTCGAAATGTGGTTCTATAGAAGAAAAAGTATCTTTGGTGAAGAATATTCAAAACTCCACAATACTAGAACGTCTCAGCAAGACTACTGAGATTATAGAAGGCATCAAGAAGAGAAAAGTGGAGTATATTTTGGACATGTAATGAGAAGTTTCAAATATAGGTTGCTGCAAAATATTATGCAAGTGAAAATAGAAGGCAAACGCAGTCCAGGACGAAAAAGCACTTCGTGGTTGATTTAGGGTGGCAGTGAATAAAATTAAGATAGCTATGATAGTAACCAACGTTCTGAAAGGACATGGTAGGTACATGAAGAAAAATAAAGTAACAGCCCATACCGAAAGAGAATCCTGCGTACGCGAGTGACGAGAAAATTTTTATTTCATTGCCCCCTCCTTGCAAGGTTGCTGGATCCGCCGTTGGTTCTGGCATTGGAATTGAAATTAGTGGAAATTTCAATTGTTTTGATACATACAAAATCTTATACTGATGTATCTGCTCTCATGCACTAAGGCTGAAAAACATTTGCTTTGATTGTATTCACGGAAAAACTTTTAGAGGACTATTCGGCGGCAAATATTTTTTGGGGATTATTTGTCCGGGATTTTTTGTGGGAATATTTTGTCCAAAAAAATTTGTGGAGACTATTTGTCCGGGATTTTTTGAGGGGATTCTTGTCCGGGAATTATTTGTCCGGGGATTATTTGTGGGGATTTTGTTGTGTGGATTTTTTGTCCGGGAATATTTGTCCGGGGATTATTTGTCCGGACCCCGGTTGGAAGGGAGATCTTTGAAGTTCCTCGCCAATTTTGATTTAATTTTAAAAAGGGATGTTAGATACAACAGATATGCGAATACTAAGAAGAATAAAAGAAGGAGAGGGATAGAAAAAAAAACTAATGAAACTAGAACAGCATGTAGAGTGCAAAATAGGCGACTTGGTACTGAATAGGAAGAGAATATTGAATAATTATATGAAGCAGAATGATGATATATTCAAGATATCAAGAGATAAGTCGCTGTTAGAAAAAGTGTGGACCGACCATGGAAAAGATGGAATAACATGAGAGCAGTTCTACATTTACTGCAATTAAACAGATTTTTATAATGAGATTTTGAGTAGCAATAATTTTAGCGTATTTGCGATACGATTGTGATTATCATGTGAAGGGTACATGCAAAGAAGGCGCTATGTCAAAATAATAAGTTTCGAGAAAAATGGATTTAAAGGTTAAGGCTCTCTGGTGTTTGTAATTATTTATGCACTGACAAAGACTAGTTTATTTACTAAATTTGCTGGAATTATAGTGACTACGTGTACACTTGTACACAACATGACAGCACTTTTTCGCCGGGACCGCGCGGACTTACTACCTTCTTAGCCTGACTAGAGAAATTAAAATATGTTGTTATTCCTGACTGAACACGTTCTTAGCGGTGATTGATTTATAGAATGGTAGTCGAGATCGCTAGCTAACAGAGGGGACCAAAAACTCATTTTCTGGAAAAATTGACATAGCACCTTCTTTGCCTGTACCCTCATGTGGTTCCAGATCAAGAAAGAATAAGAATACCTTTATATTTTACTAAGGTAAACTAAACTAAAAAATTAAGGCTCTATCTCCTGATCTATATTTGGGAAATTGAAAACGGCCTGTCTCCAAATTCGATTTATACCTTTTATATACATATTCTCCTGAAATTCGAGAGATCACGTGTTAGCCACTTCACAGAATTACTGTCGTAATAAATATTTTTCTATGCCCGCTTTTGCTGGTTCAATTCAACGCAATAAAGTGAGTGTACCCGAAACACCAACTGCAGTTAAGTCAATTTTGGATAATTTTTTTCCGGTAGTATATTGTAACATAAAAAACAGTCTAAAACGTAAAATAGGTATGCAAAGATAGATCGATTAGCTCTAATTTGTTTTTAACAACAATATCTTCTCTTTCTGTTTGCTTTGTTTTTATTATTTCGAAGATATTAATTTAGTTTTTTTCTCTTTTTAGGAAATTCAGCTTTTCTAGCATTCAGTGAACTATCAGTAGTAATTGCACAAGAGCTCTGAAATTATTGAATTTTTCCCGAGTGACACTTTGACAGTTTTAATTTCACGAGCCGAAGGCGAGTGAAATTATGTCAAAGTGTCACGAGAGCAAAAATTCTATATTAATTTCAGAGGTCGAGTGCAATTTGTTGCGATTATTTCATGAATAAAACTGTTCAAAACCAAAATTTTATTGTAATTTATTTATGTAAGTACCATTAAACACACAGTTTTTATAAATATTTGACGATTGAAAGTCATCACTTTTATAATTTTTAAAACATTGTCATTAATGTCACTGAATGTATTATTTCGTAGCAACGAAGGGCATCTGACGTAATATACTTAACGACGGGAGATTATCAAAAATTATCGATTTAATTCAGATTTCTGTAGCTTTCTATTGGTCAGAATCTCCTATGAATGAAATAATCAGTAGTAATTTCACAAGAGCTCTGAAATTATTGAATTTTTCCCGAGTGACACTTTGACTAAGTGATTTCTATTTGATTTCTTTAAGCTTTCGGCTCGTGAAATTATGTCAAAGTGTCACGAGAGCAAAAATTCTATATTAATTTCAGAGGTCGAGTGCAATTTGTTGCGATTATTTCATGAATAAAAGTATTCAAAACCAAAATTTTATTGTAATTTATTTATGTAAGTACCATTAAACACACAGTTTTTATAAATATTTGACGATTGAAAGTCATCACTTTTATAATTTTTAAAACATTAATTGTCATTAATGTTACTGAATGTATTTTTTCGTAGCAACGAAGAGCATCTGACGTAATATACTTAACGACGGGAGATTATCAAAAATTATCGATTTAATTTAGATTTCTGTAGCTTTCTATTGGTCAGAATCTCCTATGAATGAAATAATCTGGTTAATTTCTCACTTTACTTATCTTTTTAAACGTCTTTCTGAAGGAGGTAGACGCAACATCTTGGTTCAATGCATTTAAATGCTATTTAAATGCATTCATTTTTTCCAAATCCTGAGAAAACTAATAAGTAGTTTTGAAAAATTTAAACTCCGAATGAAAGACTACATTATTACCGAGGGCCAAAGTCCTTGAAAACTGCTATAATGTTTATTTTAATTAGTTACACGGGTGAAAAAAAAAGAGAAAATTTAGTGTGATTTTTAATTTCATTCAAAAGAAACTTTTTGTTTATTCTAAGGGACTTTCGACCCTCGGTAATAATGTAATCTTTCATTCTGCCTTTAAATTTTTCAAAAATATTTAATAGTTTTCTCAAGCTTCGAAAATAATAAATACATTTAAATAGCATTGCACCAAGATTTTGCGCCTATCCCCTTAAAGGAAATTTTTGTGTCTACATTTTATTTGGTAACTTTCTTAATCCAAAAGTCATATTATCTTGCTTATCTGGTAGTTTATCTTCCTTCTCAATTTTTTATTCCAATACACTCCAGATGTATTTTTACACCAAATTTATCAAGATTTAATCTTAATTTCTGGATAATTGTTATTAATCTCTGGCTTACATTTGCACGGGGTTTAGAAAATATCCTGAGCAAACAGTAACAAATAGTAATTAAAAAATGTTGCGGCATAATTAGTCCAACTATTCTTAGTAGCGGCATAAATGTGTTTGCTTAGTACATATTAATTATGGAAAGGTTTTGTTCCAACACGCTAAGCTTGTATTGATTTTCGAAATAGTAAAGACACAAATACAGAATGGTATCTTTCTGTTTTTAGATACATTATATTCTAATAAAATTGTGAGTTATTTTAGATACGTGTTCTACAGTTCTCTTTAATTAAAAAATGTCAAAGTTTTCATTTTATGTTACTTGGTTAAAAAAGAAATCAAAATATAGGGGTACAAAACGATTATGCAATTTAAAAAGTTTTAAAAACTTTAGATTTATGGAATAAAGACTATAACATAAAAACAAAATAATAATCAAATGTACAAAAGTGGATAAACAAATAAAATACAACATTATGGTAGGAGAGTACAAGCGGGGATTTTTGCAGTTACTCGAGCGCGTCAAATAATCACATGGGGAGGAACCTTGTACCCTGTAAATTTACTTCTACCATATATTGGCCCTTAATACAGAGGAGTTCGTTAAGGGGGGTCCGAAAAAAAATCTATCTTTAGAAAAATTTGAAATCGTCAGATTGCGGGTATTCACCAAATATGGCTCCCAGCGACTACCACCTGTTCGCTGACCTCAGGAGAGATTGCTCAATGGAAAGAAATTTAGCATCAATGAAGAGGTAATTGCCAAAACTGAGGCTTATTTTGAGGCTAAAGACAAATTGTATTATAAATAGGTATTGAAAAGTGGTTTGACCGCTATAATCGTTGTATCCCAAGCGAAGGTATTGAACATATTGAACAATAAAATAAAATTTTATCAAAAAAAAATGTTTTTTATGCTAGCCTACGACCAATACAACTTTTTAGACTACGACTGTCTTCAGATTTTCAGTAGTACTACGACAACTTTTTAGCCCAACGATACTAATATTCGTCGGTCCGGAAGAAGAACGACGTAACTGCAAAAAGCCAAATTTCTCAGGAGAGCAAAAGACACGTCATTACTCATATAATTTTTTTTTAAATATTTAACATAGTGATTAAATAAAGAGTAACTGTCCAGGAGCATCCGTATGGCATTTATTCTTAGAATGATTGCTTTTAGTTTCATACCTATTGGTTCGAATTTCATTACCTCAATTATATCCCCCCATTTTCAACCCCATCTACAGTTACGTCATTTTTCATCTTAAAAATTTTGTGTACAAAAAAGCGATTTTTAAATATTTAGTGTGCCGTTTATTCTTACAGCGTTTATTCTTTTATTTTCATCCCTATCGGTCCGAATTTCATCGTCTTAATTCAATCCCCCCATTTTCAACCCTATTTACAGTTGCGTCATTATTCATGTGAAAAAAGGTCTAAAATGGCGCGTATTTCAATAACGACGCAACTACCCTGTAGTGGCTTAGCTGCTTAGCACATAGCTACAGTTCTTTCGCTTTTGTATCATCTGTACACAGTACAGTGGAACCCCGATAAGTAGGCCCCCGATAACCCGGAGTCCGGCTAACCCGGACCGATTTTTATCAGACAAACATTACAACAATAAAAATGTATGTCCTTTATGCTGGATTTTCCAATTTCTTTTCAACATCTTAAAATATTTTCTTTTATCTTTCCTTATAAACATATTGTTCCAATACTATAATATCTTATATTTTTCAGGCTAATTTTATTTATCATAATAAACTTTCTTCGTAAAAATTTGTCGCTTTAGCGAATTCCTATGTAGTTCATTCGTTTCAATTTTCAATGTCAAACACATTATACAATGAGAGATAATGCGTATTTGTGTAATTTGATACATAATATACCTTAGTAAAAATGTGTTATGGAAACCAACAGGCATCTGTAGTATCCTTTATTTACTTGAAACTGTCTTAGCATTGTTTAGAAAAAACTATTAAAAAATTATTCTTCAAACAATGGTCTTAGTCTTCACTCTTATTAAATAACATAAGTTCGTTCTCGTTGCGAGACGGTATTGTGTGTAGTAAAGTCGCATTGTTCGTTCCGTTCTGCAATCGTTCGTAAATATATTCAGATTTTGTGTTTCCGTGATTTTTTGTCTACGTAATGGCAATAAAACTTAAAATGTTGTTTTTATTTCAAAATGATAACAAAAGACAGTTTGGACAATCGGTGCAAAGATAAGAAAGCTAAAAATGAGACTCTCGACGACGCTTTGTATGTGTGGAACGCGAACGTGGTTTACAAGTGTCTGTGTGCCAATTATAACGAAGTATATCTGTAAGCATACCATATTTTAATAATTTTTACCATTTTCTCCGGCTAACCCGAATTTTCGATAACCCGGATCGGCCGAAATCCCGATTAATCCGAGTTAACGGGGTTCCACTGTACTTTAGAACTTAATTACGCAATAAACATGATTTGCCATAATTTACAGTTACGTCATTCTTTTTCCTGACCGGTGATATGTTCCCTGTATATCGAACTGTACGCGCTACTGACCAAATGAACCATTTACATTCGCAGGCAAATGATGAATGCGATGTGTGTACCTTCGCCGCCACTGTAACCCGAGGTTATATCTCTGCTCTGGAGGGAACGGGTGTAAGCATACCTCCAAGACATAACTAGCTTCATAAACAGCTTCTGATAAATGAGAATTCTAGCGTGTACATTCTCGGCAAATTGCATTCGACTATTGCATAAATTCGACCCGATAAACCGTCTGAGAGAGGTCTATTCTCCATTTAAATCACCTCCCATCCAACCCGGAATTGTGCTAACCATATTATTGTTATTACAAATATGTTCTGAATCAATGGGAAGTATCAGGAAAGCATTTCTGATAATATAGTAAAATCTCAATGGAAAGAATATAGCGGGATATAAAAAGAATTTTACAAGTTAAATTAAGAAAATATGATCAATTATAACAGCAGATCCAATAAGATGTAAATTGGAGCTGGAAGGTCAGATAACAGAACAAGTGATGGAGTTTAAATACCTAGGAATCACACTATCTAGCTACGGAAAGCTCGAAACAGAAGTGGAAGATCAAGTGAATAGAGCAAGCAGAGCCGCAGGTTGCCTGAATGACACAATATGGAGAAATAAAAATATCGGAAAAGAAATGAAAGGCGGAATGTACCAAACAGTCATTAGACCAATAATGACATATGCGGCAGAAACACGACCCGACAGAGAGGACAAAAAGATTGCTCGAAACAGCGGAGATGAAAACCCTTCGAAAAATCGATGGTAAGATTCTATGGGACAGAGCTAGAAGTGCAGATATACGACGGAGATGCAAGGTGGATAACATTAATAACTGGGTAAAAAACAGAAGAATGGAATGGAACGACCACATAAGCCGAATGACAACAAATAGAGTAGTCAGGACAGCGAGAGACGGTTTCCTCAATAGGAAGACGATCAGTGGGAAGACCACGAAAACAACGGAACGACAATTTACTAGAGGCACATTGAAATAACAGACAGAGTCATGTCTATACAAAAAGAAGAAGAAGAAATTAAGAAAATGAAAAATAGCTTGTGGTAACTGAGTTATTGGAATGAAATGTATGTTCTACATCTAGACACATTAAGTAGTAGTAAACTTACTGTGCTTGAATTTACCCCCTTGATATTAGTTTTCACCACTAAAACATTAATTTCATGTATCGATCGTGTTTTTTAAATTCATCTAGTGGTCCGATAAGTAACCTCCTTCGCATATAAGGGCTATACGATCTCAAAAAATATTAGTTCAAGAAAGTCTGACTTTTTTTAGGCAAACTGTAGTACTTTTCATTCATAAAATTTTTCTCTCGTTCGTCTTTTGTGCTTAGAATTTTTCTGCAGCTTACGATTCGTGCGGAAAAATTCCGTTTATAGACATATAAATGTTTTGAAAATTTCGTAAAATTAAACTATCCATATTTTGTCCAATTTGAGTCCAAGAGTCAAACTGTAGAGCTCCCTTTTTTTACATAAAATTTTCCGCTCGTTCTTCTCGTGTGCTCAAAATTTTTCTATAGCTTACGATTTGTGAGAAATAATTCCCATATACCGATTTTTTAATATTTTTTTTTGAAGTTATACTTCTTTAGGCACGATTGGGAGTGAATTTTCATTATTCTGCGCGCATGCGCACACAGACAGTATGGAGTTCGTTGCTAAATGTTTTAAGTTATGTATGTATTGGTCCAAAAAAAGGTGTGGAAAGAATATATTAGTGTTTTTTGTAAATATATTTATTATAATTTTTGTATCTTTGGATTTGTCTACCTCGGGAATAAGATAATAAGTAATATTTAAAGTATTTTTATACTTCACTTGGTATATTTGACACTATGTCTGAGAAATCTTGTAGTCCGCACCCGCACAAACAAAAGTATAGCTCAGTGGTAGAGCGTTCGACTGGAGATAAAGCGGTCCCCGGTTCGAATCCAGGTGTTTTCTATTTTTTTTTTTTTTTTAATTTTTGGTATTGTTTTAATAACAATTTTTGGAAAATACTAAGTAAAAATTAGTTTAATCTTTAAATATAATATAAATAAACTGTTCGGAAGTATATTGATTTCGTTGAAATCATATAATAGAAGTATAACTTCTTACGTGCGTACAAAGTACACACACACATTCTTTTTTTATTTTGACAACGACACACGATTTGGGCGTCTAAACGTTAATAAAATCATTTTTTTTTCAGCTGATTCCAAAAATGTGTATTTGTCCATATCCACAATCCACAGTATCTCTGGGAAAAGGAAAAAATCGCTATAAGGGAATTTTTTCTCACAAATCGTAAGCTATAGAAAAATTTTGAGCACACGAGAAGAACGAGCGGAAAATTTTATGTACAAAAAGTTAGCTCTACAGTTTGATTCTCGGACTCAAATTGGACAAAATAATAGATATTTTAATTTTACGAATAATTTATAATTAATTAGTATTACCTATTCATTATGCCCTAATGACAGTATTTAATAAATATGCATTTACTATTCTAATCTTAAATATAGGGCGTAGAAAAACTCGATTAATATT
Organism: Diabrotica virgifera virgifera; assembly: GCF_917563875.1. Lineage (NCBI taxonomy): Eukaryota > Metazoa > Arthropoda > Insecta > Coleoptera > Chrysomelidae > Diabrotica > Diabrotica virgifera. The sequence goes on along the minus strand of NC_065443.1, from coordinate 12,699,972 downwards.
ATCTTCTGCTCTTTACTCATTCTTCGTAAAACACGGTTCCAAGTGATTGGAAAAATCCACAATATAACTGCAAGCACCTCTATTCGATGGGCAGTTAGTTATACATCGGCGAAGGCTGAAAAATTACCAGCAATCTTTCAGAATCTTTATATTACATCAGTGGGCGAAGAACAAAACTAATCTTTGTGTCAGAGTTTGTCCTGAAATGTGTCGAAAGACAAATGACAAAGAATGCTTTTGGAATATTTATCGACTACAAAATGGTGGTTCGAAATATACAATAGGTACATGCTTTTATGAGGAATTTTCTCCTGTTCAATTAGTATCTTTTTGAAATAAATATTTAAAGCAATTAGAAGACAAATACCGAGAACAAAATCGGTGATTATTAAAATGGATTCAGACCAAATAGAGCCGCTACAGACAATATACCTATTCATACTAAGAAGGCTACAAAAGAAGCTTATGAATACGAAATAGAACTATATAGGCCTGGATCCCGCGTACCAAAAAAAGTTGATTAATAGCAAGCTGAAAATTTATTAATAGATTAACGGTGCCAAGTCGGACAAACTTTGATGTACGAGAACACTGGAGCAGGGGAAGTTTTAATTGTGGAACAGTTTAAAAATTTGGAATGTCAGATTACGTAAACTTCCCATGTATTTTGTCGGACAGAACTTCCAATTGATTTGTTACCCTTTCATTAAACTCTCATGCAAAAATCAGAGTGGTATTTATAACCAACTGGGCATTTTAATAATTTCGATACGTAGAACATGACAAATGACAGGATTTATGACAGGTGATAAATAGTGATGTTGATTATAGTTACTTTCTAGTATTCGTTACAAATCGTTACTTTTGTATAAAGTAATCATTTACAGTATTCGTTACTTTGATTACTTTGATTACTTTTGTTACTTTTGTATTTGAGGACCGGTAATCATATCGAGAATCGCATTTCTCAGTATGTACATATTTTGTATTAGTATTAGTAGGATACTTTGATTACTACGATTACTCTTGTATTTGAGTACCGGTAATCATATTTAAAATCGCATTTCTCAGTATTACGTATAAGTATAAGATCCGATATAACAACGACCTTTACCGATCTATTTAATGGATAGAAATTAAATGATATGTAATTTTTCTGTCATTGCTGCTCCACAATATCAGTAATCCCCCGAAACTCTAGAAAACGTACCTTAGCAGTAACCCTGGACACCCAGGTGCTTCGGAGGTCGTTTCTGATTGCATATTCGTGTTCAGTGACCCCAAATGCCCCCAAATAAAAAAAAAATTATTATGATTTTAACATGTTTATGCATTTTTCGATGCGTTTTACACACTTTAAAATGTAATAATGCATTTCCACCTATTTTTGTATTGTAGACTTTTTTCCAGACGTCATCCTAATCCTAAATAAAATGCAAAAAGTTGCAAGTCTCTATGTACCTACTATATTTAAAAATAGATTTATTAATGTGTTTTTAGTGTTAAATGCCCTGGTGTAATAAAACAATGCCATACCAACATGTAAAATTAAAGTTGATGATCATAGTCTAGAAATATTATCATTTCTACATATTTTACGTTCAATCTAAGCTATTTTTTTTAGGCCTGATAAGAATAGTGTGTATTTATTATTAAAATCAAATGTGTTGCATTTTTATTTTCAAAGGAACTAACATCTGTAAAATTCTGTGAATTATCTACCTCTACAAATCGTATAGACATCTGTTTCTGGGTGCATGCTTTGTTAAATGATATACCTCCCTCTGTTTCAGCTACTTCTCAGCGCTCTGTAATCCTGTAAAACTCTTCATAGCCTTCCCCCTTCATAGATAAAATTTTAGTTAACTGTACCGAACACTCGTGGAATACCGGTCCGACTTCGATATCAACCAATTGTAGATACAATACTCAAAATAGGTACTCGCTCTGATACGATTGGTACGAAGTAATCAGAGTAATCAAAGTAATCAAAATAACGATTTACCTCTCTGTATAGTAATCGTTACTTTCGGAATTCGTAAGTAACGAGTACTTTGTAACGAATAGTTACTTTTTCAACATCACTAGTGATAAATAGCAGTCTGATTTTTGCATGAGAGTTTAATGAAAGGGTAACAAATCAATTGGAAGTTCTGTTCGACAAAATGCTTGGGACGTTTTCGTAGTCTGACATTTCAAATTTTTAACCTGTTCCACAAGTAAAACTTCCCATGTTCCAGTGTTCCCGTACATCAAAGTTTGTCCGACTAGACACCGTTAAGCTATTAACAAATTTTCAGCTTGCTATTAATCAACTGTTTTTTGATATGCGGGATCCAGGCCTAATAATTTGTATATTATATATAGATTATATAGACGAAGTAGTTTTCAATCCTAATAGTAAATTATTAATATTGAAAATATTAAAAATATTACTAAAAGATTTTTAAATTGAATAAAAATGGTATACATTTTTATTTTATAGTCGTATTACTCCGTAGAGTAACTAGGTGCATTTTCCGTTGGAACTTTACCAGCTGCAGACGGGGGATGTGAATTGCATAGTGTAGAATTCCTTCCCTCTCGTCTTCACTGCAGCATCCATTTGACTTGCAAATTGTAGAAGTCTTGGAGGTGTTACCAGGAAAGTGTACCAATAAGTTTTCAATTTAAAAATCTTTTAGTAATATTTTTAATATTTTCAATATTAATAATTTACTATTAGGATTGAAAACTACTTCGTCTTTTAATGCCAGATGGCGCTAGCCACCTACTATCATCACTTCAGTTGCAATGGGTGGGAAAACCTCTCGATGCGAATCAGTTAAAATATGGAGAACAGTGCCTACGTTCCTTCCGATGAAGGCTCCAATAAGAGCCGAAAATCGCGATTCGAGGGACTGGACTGCACTCCGTATTCTAATTGAAAAGTAAGATTGTTTTGCCTTCGCATTGCAACTGAATAAAAATGGTATACATTTTTATTTTACAGATTATATAGTTTATTTCGTATTCATTAGCTTTTCCTTTTAGCTTTCTATAGTACATTGTTTACCGGGTAGGAAAAGCTTAACATTCCTGGACGACTGTGAAGATTGCTAAGTCGAGGCGCAAGCCGAGACTTAGCAACACAGAGTCCAGGAATGTGGTTTTCCTACGAGGTAAACATACTATTTTTCCGCAAATCGTTTAAAATTCGACAGATATTGATTGATTTAAAAAAAAACGCGATAATTTTATTCCCAAATAAATGGTGCTTTGAAATTCCTAATAAAATTACTTGGGTTACTATGGAAACGTATTGAGGTTGAATTGTCAAACTTGACGCTTATAAATTTAATTGCTGGTGTTCTCGAAAGTAAAATGATAAGTGATGATGAAATTTCCATTCCTGGGACTCCTCCAGAGCTGGTTGAGGCAGTGAATACTGCTTCATTAGAATTATAGCCAAAGAAATCAAGAGAAAAGTACGAAAATGCATACAGACGTTTTATGGATTTATGTAGAACACTAACAACTGTACGGAAATATCATTTCCTTACAGTAAGGAAATGACATTTCCTTACAGTAAGGAAGTCCTGACTTTTTCTTCAAGAAATTTTGACAGGAATGTCAAAATTTCCTGGCGATTTGCGGAAAAATAGATTTTTGATAGCCTGAAATGAGACAAAATGTTCTTTTGTCATAAAAAGATGAAGCCTAACTCAAGACATTCGAGAGAAAGATACTGAGAAAAGTATATGGCCCTGTGCAAGAGGAAGACGGCACATGGAGAATCAGGAGAAACGACGAGGTTAATGAATTGAATAAAGGATATGATATTGTAGGATTTGTAAAAAAGTCAAAAGTCATTTATGGAAAGAATATTATCAGAAAAAGTTTGATACAGAAGTAATCAAGGAAGATAATGTAAAAAATGAAGGCGAAGAAAACACAGAGATAGAGCAAATAAGTAATCGAAGGATTATCAAACACAAAAATAGGCAAAGTAGGTGGAGATGATGAAATTGAACCGGAAATGATAAAATACATGGGAGAAGAAGGAATAAACTGACTATGGAAAATATAATAGAGAGGCGTGAAAAAAAAACAAACAATTCGTAGAGACTGGCAGAACAAACATTATCGTACCAATATACAAAAAAAAACGAGAACATGTAAACTGCGATAACTGCGGAATGGGACATTTCGATGCCGCCGGTTCATCGCCGGCCGTTTCGATGCCGCCGGTTCATCGCCAGTCTATTTCATCGCCGTCATATCTCGCATTTCCTAGAATTCTTAATTAATACTAAAAATAACTAATAATTGTAACTGTCGAAAATTCGGAAATATATCAGATAGCGATTAATTGATTGGCGATGAATCGGCCGGCATCGGCATCGAACTGGCGGCATCGAAACGGCGGCGATGAAACGTCCTAGACCCCGATAACTGTGTCTTTTATCGGTATGCTTTAAAATATATAGAGAATATACCTGTATACACAAATAATAGAGAAGAGACTAAGACAAGAACGACAAGAAGTAGAAATAAAACTGGGAGAAGAACAAGCGGCATTTAGACAAGAAAGACAAACAAATCGTCCCTTAGCTTACAACACCGCTCAAGTCGAAAATTAACGGTTTTGACATATATACATACCGTTGGATAGGTCTGCTCATTGCGCATCTAATCATTTGTCACATGATTTAGATTTCAGTCAATCAGATGCCGTAATTCAAAAAGTAGTGACACCGCGCAAGTCGTCAACACCTGTAACATGGTCAACACCGCACAAGTCGCTCTGTGATTATATGTTTGTAAAAGAGTTTTACTGCTGAAAAGTCTAGTATCCAAGAAGTTTTTATAGAAGATTAAGAGGTAAGCTATATAATAAAGTAATGTTTATTCATTTACGCGTATTAATATAGAAAGAAATGATAATAAAATAACTTAAGCGGTGTTTACTAACGTTATTTTTTAACTTAGGCGGTTTTTCAAAAAGTAGTTTTTTTCGTCTCCTGTAAAGTTAGTAAAAATGACTTATGCGGTGTTGTAAGCTAAGGTACGAAATGACAACTTATATATCATTAGGAACCTAATGGAAAGAAGCATAGACACGGGGGGAAACTGTTATTAGCATTCATGGACCTAAGAGCAGCATTTGACATGATAGAGAAACAAATTATAGGGGAATGCTTGAAGAGAATAAATGTACCAAATACATTGATAAAAATTATAAAAGTACTTACAAAGAGGTAAAGGAAGAGTACAAATAACAGGGGAAAGATAAGAAGAATTTAATTGGACGAGAGGTATTAAACAAGTAGATAGTCTCAGCCTTTTGCTATATATAATCGTAATGAACGAATTAATAAGAAATACTAAAGTAAGAACCAACCAACTACAGACAATAATAAGGATACCATAGTTTACAATCGATAACAATAGAGTCCTTAATGTATGCAGATGACAAAGTATCAATAGCAGATTCCGAGAACAAAATGCAGAAACTAATGGATAAATGGGTAGACCAAATAGAAGAACTAAAAATGGAAACAAACGAGGAAAAAAGTAAGATAATGATAATCAACGGCAAAGAAGATAAAAACCATCATTACTAACGACGGAAAAATAGACTGGGAAATAACAAATAGAGCAAGGAAATCGAACAAGTTATCTTGTTCTTAACGTTCCATCTCCTATTGGAGGTTGGATATCATAATGGACTTGGTCACGTTGTTGGCTGTTAACTCCAATACTGGGAAAAGGAGAACTTATAAGAATCAAAATTAAAAATATATGTATAACAAAATATCAGCTCAGCTGACATCCAATCTGTCTAACACTGATGATGATTTTTTATAAAATCGAAACGTTTTGTTGTGATGTAGCCCTTAAAGGGATTTTTAATAAAAATTTTACACCTTTTACAAAGAATTTTTCCAATTTTTGTGATTGGTGGTATACAGCCAACTACAGGAAAACATTTTCTTTTCCTTGTGAATTTTATATAACAAAATAGTGATACCGACTGTGCTCTATGCAACTGAAAACTGAACAATTCTAGAAAAACGTAAAAACAGGATAATTGCATTGGAGATGAGACAGTTAAGAAGGATAGTTGTAAAGACAAAATGGGATAGATTAGGCCACGAGGTTATTAGGATTATGGCCAACCAAGAATCAATTATGAATAAACTGGTAAAGAGACACATGAACTGGTATGGGCATTTGAAGAGAATGCAACCCAATAGAATTACAGGAAAAGTACACGAAGCAAAAAATATCGTAAAAAGAAAAAGAGGCAGACCAAAACAAATGGATAGAGCAAGTAGTAGAGGCGGGAAGAATTAGGTGAAAATCACTCGAGGAATTGAATATAAAGGCAGGAAATAGAAAAGAATGGAAGAGATGAGTGAATGAAAATTAAAATATCTAGCCCAAATCTGATACCCTGATATGGTAAAAGGAAGGAGGGAAAGAAAAAAAAGTAAATAGTCAAAAAATGTTATGGCTGGGATATGTTCAGAGACAAGGAGATGCAAAGGCAGCAGGCAGAAAAGAAAATATTACAAAGAAAGCCGATTGAAAGATGAAAAAAGGAAGACCCACGACGAGATGGTTTTATGACGTGGAAGAGGACCTAAAAACCATAAATATAAGACCATGGAGGAGAAGGACCAGAGTGAGCTGAATGGAAGGACATATCCAGACAGACAAAGACCCATCCAGGGTTATCATGTCAAAAGAAGAAGAAGAAGAAGAAGGTCACACAATTATAGACGATATTAGGAGAAATCAACTTATATGGTACTGGTACAGTTGGAATGCATAAAACGTGGAAGATCAAGAAGAAGCTGAAGAGAATGCCTAGACAAGGAGATTAGAGACAGCAACTTAAATGGAAAGTTTCATGGAAAGATAGAGATGAATCGAATTTAACAGATAAATAAAACCTTTTGCTACATTACTACTGCTAAAAAGGCTTTTGATTGAAAAAAGCTTAATCATTATTTGTAAAACACTGTATAATAATGTTGGGACAAAATAAAATTTGTATCGAATGAGAATATCGATAACGTAGAGTCCTAGTTTTGTCGGCCTATGATATTAGCCATTACTCAGGCGTAACCACCATATAAAAATAACGATTTTTTTATGGAACAAATATTCCGCCCCCATTTTTATTTGAATATTTCTTGACGTTTTAATACTCTGGAGATTTCGCGAGAGTAACGGGCAAGGACAGTCAACTGTTTTATCCCCCGTCCGAAATGGGAAAGGATCTCTTCAATATCCCTGAAAGGCTGGAATTTGACTCTTTTACATCCACTGGAATCATACGAGATTAGAAACAGTGCCGGAGAACGCACCTTTACAATTTTATCGATTCTCTTTTATTTTATTGTAAAAAGTTTTTAAAAGAAAACTGTATAAAAATTATACTTATATTATAGGATTGACAATATGAAAGGAATCTTAAAAAATCAAGAAGAAACAGGTTTTATACAATGGCCTGAAATATGTTTATATGGAACTGTAGTGAAAATTACATTTTTACTGCTGTTTGACGTTTCGATTTCCTTTCCAGAAATCGTTCCCAAAAAATACTATTTCAAAAAATAGTGAGGTGTTATTATAACCGAAAGTGGTTTATGGTTATATTTTTTCAAACTGAAAGAGTCTCTCAAACTTTGGCCTCGATCTAGTAGACAAATAGCCATGCTTTTAGTTGAAAATTTTGAGAATAATATTTTTACCCTCAGGATGATATTAAATTTTGATCATTGTATGTGTTGATGTATTATTTGTGTGTGCTTTATGCGTTCGTATATTATGTGTTTATGTATATATTGTTCTGAAGCTGTTTTCTTGTAGCATCTTAATGCAAGTTACTATTTTTATCGGAAATAAGCAACAATTTTACTTTAAAATTTAATCATTTGCATTTGACGTTTCGATTTCCATTTTCGAAGTTAATTTAGTGGATTATTTTTGAATGTCTGAAGGAAGAAGCACTATCCTTAAGAGAATACTCTCCTCGGAGATTATCATTAACTTTAATTCTAAATAGCCGGGGTATTGAGTTTGAGTAAAATTTTTGATTATTAGCGTAACAATTAATGATAAAGCTTTTCTATCGTAACATCGGCGCCCAACGTGGGGCATGAAAAAATTGGATTTAATATTTAATTACTGATTATATAAAACAATTACCTTCATATTTTTGTCAATTATCTTATATTTGTTTACCATATTTCCTTCTTTAGAAATTATAATTATTATATTTATTTATGATTGACATTGTATTTGTAGAATTTGTAGTACTATTCTAACATGTACTGATTTGTGTATTTTAGAAACTATCGTATACGTAATGGACCTTCAAGTGGACAGCAAGAAATTAATGTTTAATCAAAGGAGCTGGAGAGTTCGAGTTGAGTTTTGATTATTACCGTAACAGTTAATGGTAAAGATTTCCTATCGTAACACTGAAGTGGATTTTAATTAGAGCAGCTTTTGGACATTTACAATGTGATTTGAAGTTACTTATTGGTTTCTTGTGGTTTCCATGGTGAATTTGGCTTAATCTTCTTTACTGTTGACGTCTATCACAAACTTATTCAACGCTTCTGGTCCGTGAGGCCAAATGAATAAAACACTATCTACATATCTCCACCATATTGTGGGTTGTTGGTCACGCTTATGTACAATGTTTTGTTCGAATTCTTCCACGAAAATATATACGAATAATAGAGGTAAGGATGAGCCCACGGCTAATCTGAAATTTTATCTAGTTGAAAATAAATGCTATCTTTGCAAAGTGTTAATAGATCTATGATAGCTGATACATTTAGTTTGGTTTTTGTTGGAAACGTATCATCCCTTCCCAAAAAAAAAGATGACTTATTATTTTGCATTGTAATCTATCTTTGCTAGTTTTCCAAGAATTTTTGTGAGTTTCTGGTAAGTATTGTGTTGTGTGCTAAAGGCTCTATTATAAGAACATTTACAGTCTACTGTAATAACAACCCATGATGTTGCAAATTGATCTAAGAGGTATACGTTCTTTGTAAATTTTTGGGACTTCATATAGGTGTGGCGTCTTACTGTCATATGATGTTAGTGTCATTCTTTGGTAGTCTGTCAGAAATTCCTTAAATTTATGCAGTGTTTTATTTATTTTGTTTTTCAGTGATTTAGTTGATTCCTTTTATAGTTTTGTGTAAGGTTCAGTTGTGACTAACTCTTGAATTCGAAGAGAGGTAGACCCCGAAGATCCTTCAGAGATGAAGTGGACGAAGCAATGGAAAGAAGAAATCTGTAGAAAGGGGATTGGTAAAACAGACAGAACTGGATAGAACCTTTGGGTGAAGGAATACAATGAAAACTGTGTAAATCGTTAGTATCTAGATATTAACGTACCAGTGACAGATTCCAGTTTTGGATAAAATGTCTACTTAAAATTTTTAAAAGCAAACACAATAATGAGATTGAATATTACTCCGTTTCTAAAAAATTTCCGGTGACTTAAATAATTTTTTTTCAGTATATTAATGAATCCTTCTTAAAGTAGTTGAAGCGCCGCGCGCCGCCTTTGACGTAGATATATGCACATCTCCATCAAATAATACCGATGATTGAAACACATCAGAACACGGTATACTTGATGAGATATTTGGGATTCTGCTTTTTACGAATTTTGTGCCATCCATATTTTAGCGTCGTCTCCTCAGGGAGACAATTTCATAGGCGACTTTTCCAAATTACCAACGTGTCTTCTAGGGATTTCCCTACAACCAGACTCCGCATGCACTTTTATGACAAACATGCATTTTAGTATCCAATGAATTATTAATCTTATGTGGAGTAATACGCAAATGAGATTTTTCATGGAATTTTTTAAGAGCGTAGACGCTCTGAGAACACGTCTTGGTTACACCAAAAGAAAGTCTAAAAACGAAATTATAACCGCTATAAAAATTCTGTCGTTAATGTTTGTTTCAGCCATAGATGTAGTACCTAATAATAAACTAGATGCAGAACTGGAGGACAAAGTGAAGCCGATTTTTTAAGGTTTAATGCCCGTGTTGTCCGCGACGTGGACACAAATAAGGGGGCAAAAATTATGATTAAGGGGTAGAAAAATTTTAAAGAAAAAACTCCATTTTTGGGCTTCTTTCCCAATTATTGCTATGTTTTAAACAATAAAAGGTCAATTTTTAATTTCTAGCTAGATACCTTAATACAGGGTGGGGCATTAGTATGACAAAGTCCAATTACTCTTTTGTCGTAAGAGATACGAAAAAAGTTATTCAGGTAAAAGTTAAGGCACTGATAGGACGATAATTTAAAAATATTTTCAAATATACAGGGGCGTCTGTATTGACAGGGTGACACAAACTTATGGTTTTGTAAATGGAACACCCTGTATATTTTTACATTTTTGGATTCTCCTCAAAGTTTCGATTCATAAAATATATGGTTTTGTAATATTATACGAGGTAGTTTAAAGACAATTACGTTTTTTTGTTAATTTCGTAGTAACATTTACGCCCTGTAGAATTATAGTGATTTGACATCAAATTTTTATTTTATGATCAAACGATTTTTAATATAGTCTACTATTGTTAAACATTAACAGTATAGCGAAATGTTAAATTTTAGTATACAGGGTTGGTCGAAACTCGGAATGAGTATTTTCTTAGTTTTCTTAAATGGAACACCCTGTATTTTAGTATTGTAATAAAATGATATTTTTTGGTACTTTTTTTTATTTCTTAAGCATTCCCTATACCTAAGTGGTTTAATTTGTAAGTTATTCGTGATTCTTTAAGCCAAATATTAATTGTAAGAAAAATTACGTGAAATTTTATTAGGTGGCCGTGAAACTATTCAATCAAAAATAATTTTTCGAAAAAAAATACATCATAATAATTTAGCCTGATCCTTAATCTATTAGTATTGGATGAGATATACAAAAACATACAATATTCTACCTAGTCGGCCATGACACTAAATTTCTGATAAGATAAGATTTTTGTGGTAATGGAATATAACAAAAATGTGCTACCAGCAATAAGAATATTTCATCAAAAATTCCCTGATAGACGACAACTAAGAAGAGAAACGTTTAAAAATATACTAAAACGGTTTCAACGGACTGGACACTTAGATTATGATAAATCTGATCGAACAAAAACTATTGTAAGTGAAGAAAACAGCAATTGAATGTAATCCTTAGTGTCACTGAGGATCTGCATATTAGTACAACCGTTCTTACAATCTAAGTATCTAGTCTATTGAAACCGTTTTAGTATACTTTTAAAAGTTTCTCTTTTTGGTTGTCGTCTATCAGGGAATTGCTGATGATAAATTTTTATTGTAAGTAGCTCATTTTTGTTATACTCTCCTAGCACAAAGCTATTTTAGTCAGTTCCTCATTAGAAAAATTAATATTACTAATGGCAACAAATCAACTGGAACTATATAAATAGTATAATGTCAAATGCTTAAGCAAATTTTGTGTCATAGCCAACTAGGGAGAATTTTGTATGTTTGATTAATATTTTAAGCATCAACAACTTTAACTACGAATGTATTTGATATATCATCCAATATTAAGAAATTAAGGATCAGGCTAGATTATTATGTATTTTTTTTCGAAAAATTATTTTTGATTGGATATTTTCACTGCCACCTAATAAAATTTCATGTAATTTTTGTTGCATTTAATGTTTGGCTTAAAAAATCACGAATAACTTAAAAATTAAAGCACAGGTATAGGTAATGCTTAAGAAATAAAAAAAATACTAAAATACAGGGTGTTCCATTTAAGGAACTCAGAAAATACTCATTCCGAGTTTCGACCCACCCTGTATACTAAAATTAAACATTTCGCTATATTGTTAATGATTAACAGTAGCAGACTATATTAAAAATCGTTTGAATATAAATAGAAAATTTGATGTCAAATCACTACAATTCTACAGGGTGTAGATTTTGCTACGAAATTAACAAAAAATCGTAATTATCTTTTAAACTACCTTTTATAATATTACAAAACTATATATTTTAAGAATGGAAACATTGAGAAAAATCCAAAAATGCAAAAATATACAGGGTGTTCCATTTAAGAAAATATAATAAGTTTGTGTCACCCTGTCAATACGCACACCCCTGTATATTTGAAAATATTTTTAAATTATGGTCCTATTAGTGCCCCAACTTTTACCTAAATAACTTTTTTTCGTATCTCCTACGACAAATGAGTAATTGGACTTTGTCACACTAATGCCCCCACCCTGTATTATGTCAAATTGAAAATAGGGTCGCAAATATTATATGCTAAAATATGGGCGCAAGAATCGAAAATTTTAGGTTTTCTCGGATTTTCTTACATAAAAAATTAAGCACAAGATTTGCGACTGGCGCATGTCGTGATTATTGATAAAAGGTAGGTATATCCTGAAGTGATTCCAGCAAAAAATAGATTCCTACAAAAATTGTCCATCACACAGCCAAATTTGTCCACTGTGAAACATAGGCCTCCTCAAGATGTCTCCACCCTTCTCTGTCCTGCGCAGCTGCAATCCAGTTTGTCGCTATTCTTTTAACATCGTCGGTCCATCTGGTAGGTGGTCTTCCACGACTTCGCCTGTCTGCCCTTGGCCGCCACTCTTAAATCTTCTTTGTCCATATGTTGTCTCTCTGTCTTGCGACGTGTCCTGACCATTTCCATTTTAACTTTGTAATGCGTTTTATGACGTCTTTCACTCTAGTTCTTCGCCGTATCTTATCATTTCGTATTATGTCTCTCAAAGTTAGCCAAGTATGGATCTTTCCATTTTTCGTTGTGCAACTTGTAATTTTCTTATTGATGCTTTAGTCAATGTCAGCGTTCAAGCTCCATAAGTGAGCACCGGAAGTACACACTGGTTAAATGCTTTTCTTTTTAGCTTTATTGGGATGTTTTCCTTGAACACGTCTCTTATTTTGCCATACGCTGCCCATCCTAAAGCTACTATTCTAAGCTTTGTTTTTAAAAGAAGAGAAGTAAACTAAAAAGACAGATTCACACCCAAGAAAGTTACTAAGATAATATGTATCTTTGGTTGTCTCTACCTATTTATATTTCGGGGCCCAATATTTGTCAACTGTTTCGATATACCAGCTTTCTAGTTTCAATGGTCTGCTAGGTACTAAATTGGTCATTACTTTTTGGGAAACTCGTTGTAATGCTTGCAGCATTTCGTAGGCTTCCTTAAACCGTCGGGTATTCGAACTATGCCATCTACAAATCCTAGGTGGTTCAACCTTTCGCCATCGACATTCAAACCTCTGTTTTCCCATTCTAACATCTGGAATGCATGCTGCATTACGTAGTTAAATAGTTTTGGTGACATGTTGTCTCCTTGTCTAACTCCCCTTTTTAGGTTTTTTTTTTTCTAAGTTTGGGTGTAGAGGTTCATTGCTGTTGTGGCTTTTGCATATACATATGTATATGTTGAATAATGTTGATATCGGTAGTCGATTCTACAATCTCTAAAAGCTCTTATGGTAGGGGAGCAAAGTATGCTAAATGTGCAGTCACTCGAGCGTTGTGGGAACCTATTGGGTTGTGAAGAGGGAAGTCCCCTATACCTCTCTGGGGGAAGTGGTGTTTGGTATCATTCGATAGATTTTTGAAAAATATTGACCATGTATTTTTTAGTTTTTCGATCTGTCATTCATTTCGCGAAATATTCGCTTTTTTCTTGTGAAACTTTGGGACTCACCCATTTCCTTACGCCCCGCTCAAATCGTCAGATTTTTTAAATATACACTGTTTTGCATGTAATTTACTTACCTTATCTTAATCTGGAGATTTCGAGTTTTTCTAAAAATAGATTTTTTTTGACCCCCTTTAACGAACTTCCCTGTATTAAGAGCGAATATATGGTAGAGGCACGTTTACAGGGTACACGGTTTCTCCCCATGTGATAATCTGACGCGCTCGAGTAACTGCAAAAATCCCCGCTGGGGCTCCCCTACCATTAAGATGGCTACCATCTCGATATTATCAAAGGTTTTTTGACATTTTTACCAAATATGTACTAGAACCAGCGGTCGGTTGTACTCTAAATTGTCCAGTTCAAAACAAATCCCGCCTGGACTAGTATGTTGATGTACCTAAATGAATGAAAATGTTCATTTTGTTCAAAATCATAAGCGTACCTAAGTTTTTAAGAAATATTAATAAAAATGACATTAAATCAATGTCTATGACAACTTCTAAAAGCATGTAGATTATGAGTTATTTATGATAATCACCATATTAGCTAAAAAACTGGAATTAAATTAAATTAAAATACATAAAAACAAATTAAAACATAACAACTGGGCCAACTGAGATGGGAAGGGGCTAGTTTATTGTATTTATGTCGATATATTTCATTTTTATTTGTAACTTTATATAATTATATTATATTTCTTTAATGATGTATTCTCATAAAATTTTTGGAGTATGTTAGTGTCTTTATTAACAATAAATACATAAATAAATAGATAAATAAATAAATAAATAAATCTCATAGCTAGGGATATTTTGTTTGTCCAAGCAACGTCCGTACCAGTCGAGCGGCTTTTTTCTGAAACAGCGTAACAGCGTATTAACGAATAAAATATGCTCTTTAAAGATAAAAGTATCAAAGAACTCATTTGTGTGAACAGATGGATAAAGAGCTTTTGAAAGGGTAATATTTTTTGTGAGGTTACAATGTAATTTATCCTATTTCTTGTATATTTTTTTGTAGAGATTTTTTAATAAAGATAGTGAGAAATGAATAAAGAATAATTTTTTTTATTAATTTACTCCTTTTTATGTCGACATTTTATCGATTATTGTACCGATATCGTATCGAAATCAATATCAATACGATTTTTTTATAAGAAAGTATTGCCAATAACGATACACGATACGAAACTTTATTGACATAACCAATACAATACTTAAAAATTATCGATATTGTATCGTATCGTGAAGCTCTAATTATGTGACGATTTCACATTTTATGTGAGATTTTTGACCTAATGCGTAACGTTTTCACATAATACGAAACGTTTTCACGTTTTACGTGATTTTTTTACATAATACGTAACGTATTAACATAATACGTGGCATTTTATCTCACAACGTGATTCTTTTATACATCTATTGTAAGTTAACAACAAATAATAATAATCCGGTTATGAAGATTTTCATATTTTAGTGCCGAAAATGGCACGCCATCATATCTTCCGGAAAGCTGAAACTACTACGAGCGTTCTCAGACGACGTCGTTGAAATATGGCGGCATAATCTTGCCTAAATATACCCACATATTTATAAGGTCGCTACTTTGTCATTCCTGAAGTTTAGATTGGATTTTATAATATATGTAGTGCGCTCCCGGTTATCCAAGAAGCATTTCGGAGTGATATGGCGAGAATTCATCTCAAAATGGAATTGTTCCGGCCTCAAAGTGCCGCTAAAAAGATTTAGAGCATTCAAAATATCGGGGAATTGTTCAGTTAAAAAAGTATAATAGATTTTATTCTATAATTCCTAATGGAACGAAGGTGGTGGTATGGAGGAGGACCTGGTGACCGCAATACAAGAAATGGAAAATAAAAGAAGTCCTGGGAAAGATGACATATGCATAGAAATGATCAAGTATGGTGGAGATACGGATTGGTAAGGGGCCCGCATTTCCCCACTGCATTAAAAGGAGACAAATTGGAGTATACAAAATATTGCCAAGAATATTTAGAAACAGCCTAAATTGATATACGGACAGAATCATACATGAGTATCAAGGAGATACTTGTAAAGCACAGATTGTAGATCAAATAGATCAGATCGTCTCTATAGGGCTTTTCATTCACAGTCATTTGTTTCGAGCTTCTGTCACTTGTCGTATAATATTAATATATCTACGTCATACGTCTCTGGTTTTTACCATTTGTAGATTCCAATAACGTATGACGTAGATATATTAATATTTGATGACACATGACAGAAGCTCGAAACAAATGACAATCGATGAAAAGCCCTATAAATGAGATACAGACAACTTGTTATAAAGGTAAAGTTCATCTGCATGTTTCGTTTGTACATTTTAGACAATCATACTATAGAGTCGATAGAGTCAAAATGTATCGAGCAATGGAACATTTGAGTTTACAAAAAAAACTGATCAGACTAGTAAAAATGACACTAAATAACTCTACTTTTGAAACCGCCTGGCACGGTCACATTTCAGGTCAATTTACGGTTGCAAAAGGCTTATGACAGGGAGATTCTTTATCCTCTACATTATTCAATTTAGTGTTAAAAACTGTAATCAGAAAATGCAGCATGAAGGTGGAAGAGACAATCATGAAAAATGAGCACCAGTGCATGGCATTTGCTGATGATCTAACGATCCTAGCAAAAACCGTGAAGGAATTAAGAAGAGTTGTGAAGAAAATTATTGAAGATACACAGAAATTCGGATTGGGGATAAATGAAGACAAAACCAAATATATGATCATGGGAGGGACAGAAGAAAAAAAAATAAGAAGGAAACTTTAATGTGAGATCTGTAAGTGCTAAAAACTATATTTTTAAAGGGGTGGACAATTTTGAATACCTGAGTGTAGTATTCGATGAAAATGGAAAAGAGAAATAGGAGCTCGATGCCAGAATGGCAAAAGGAAATCAAAAATTAGGTAGTTTAAGAGCCCTAATGAACTTAAAATACGTTTCTAGACAAGGCAAACTCCGAATATATAAAACAGTAATTAGACCCACAGTAAAATGTGCCTGCGAGGCATGTACATTAATAAATAAGAAGGAAGAGGATACTCTAGAAAGATGGGAAAGAAAAATATAGGAACGCGTATCCCGAGGACGGAAAACTGAAGACCCCTGTGCGTTTTACAAAAAATTTACTTAATAGTAAAATGAAGAGGACTATATTTCCTACTATTTATTTCTCGACAGCATATGTCTATCACACACCGTTTAGCGGGGGTGGCGCCCCAAAGTCGGCAAATTAAAAAAAAATGGTTTAAAAAAAATTATTTTTCCTAACTGTAGTGAAAATTAAAAATACACCTGCGGCAATTAATCACAAATAAGTGGCTGATTTTTTTTAATAAGTTTCATTTAAGGGCAATTGCAAATTTTTTAATTACAGGGTGTTACATTTTAAAAAAACCCCTTTTTATACCATCTGAACCGCCTATGCTAGAGTAAAAAAACTTTCAGCGATTATCCATGTACTGGTGTTATTTACAAATTTCTATAATGCACCCCCATTTTTTTTCCGGAACCACCCCAAAAAAAAAAAGAATTAATAAAGAAAGTGATTTTCTTGGAATCCTTCACACACCATGCCCTTTATTAAAATGCTTCATATATTATTTTGTGCACGTTCTTATTACCCATACATGGACACCAAAAGCGATTTCTGTAGCCAAAAAAAAAATAAATAAAGGGGGGGTTGAAAAAAAATATTTTTTTTTTGCTTTTTGGCCCATATGGACATATGCTCCATCAATAGGGTTTTTCATAAATATATATGATTATTGCAACATCCCTGCGGAAAGTACCCCTATCCTTGAAAATAAACTGCAGAAACTACCCCTATCCCTTGGAGAGCATGTTTTTACGATTTGCTCATTACCTATGCACATTTTTAAAACAAAACTTTTACAGAATTAAAGACCACTATATTCTATACAAACAAGGTGCTATGCATTTTTTTCGTATAAGCAACCGTTACGGCACAGTGGCGCCGTAAACCTCAGAAATGCTTTGGCGAGCTTCAGTTTTTGTTTTTTTTTTTCGTCACCTATTTATTTTATTGATAACGTACTTATGAAAAATAAAAGAACACACTGTCTGCTACACATTATGACCTGTGCATATTTTATTTTCTTTGCACCCTAAAGCCACAGTGGTAGTGGTGGCCCAAAATAAATTTTTGATTATTTTCTTTATTAACTCTCCTTTTTTGGGGTAGTTCCGGGGAAATATGGGGAAAATATAGGGGTGTGTTATACAAATTTGTAAATAACACTAGTACATGGATAATCGCTGAAAGTTTTTTACTCTAGCATAGGCGGTTCAGATGGTATAAAAAGGGGTTTTTACAATGTATCACCCTGTAATTAAAAAATTTGCAATTTGTAGTTTGTGTAACACTAGCAAAAAAAGCTCATTATGGCGCTCCCCAAACAACGGCGCCCGCCTGCAGTGCATCCCTTGCAGGCCCGTTATCACCGGCCCTGGCGATAGGCATGTGCTGCCGGGAAATAAATAGTAGGAAATATAGTCCTCTTCATTTTACTATTAAGTAATTTTTTGTAAAACGTACAGGAAGGGCTACCTTTCGCAAAAACCACAAATTACCACCTTTACAGGGATGAAAAGGGGGTTCCGGGGCGAAATTGTTTAAGAAAATGTTAGTCTCATAATAAGCATGCCTCGATATATCAGAAAAAAGAATGAAAGCGGCCTTGTGTCCATTTTACGAGGTTCAACCTCTGTTTCCTACACTACAGGAGAAATCCTATCTTAAATCATTAATAGCTATGGATCATAGTTTGTGAACTTGTAAATGACATTTTAAAATTGTCAAAAATATTAATCATGCATATAATCAACTTTTTTTTACTCTTCGTATTTCTTGTTAATTGTGGAATATGTGAGTCCAGATACGCCTTAGAAACTAACTATATAGAAGTACCAGTAGACCATTTCTCCACTGTAGAGACAACAACATTCAAACTAAGATATTTAATCTCCACCAAATACCACGTAAAAGGAGGACCGGCATTTGTATACACGGGAAATGAAGGTCCAATCGACATATTTGTCCAAAATACTGGATTCATGTTCGACATAGCTCCCAGATTTAACGCTCTGGTAATCTTCATTGAACATAGATATTACGGTGAGTCCTTACCATTTGGAAACAAATCCTTGACGTCTCCAGAAGCTTTGAGGTACTTAACCACTTCTCAAGCTTTGGCTGATTACGCCTTCGTCATAGAAGATTTAAGAAAAACTTACTTCGGGACCATGTTAACCATCGATACAAGTCCCTTTATAGCTTTTGGCGGGTCTTATGGAGGAATGCTAGCAGCTTGGTTAAGAATGAAGTATCCTTACAGCGTTCTAGGAGCTATAGCTTCATCTGCTCCCATTTGGTACTTCCCGGATTTAACACCTTGCAACACGTTTTATGAAAAGGTTACTAGTGTATTTGAAAGATATGGAAAGGAAGACTGCACTCAGATGGTTAAACTTGGATGGGATATCATATATAAAATGTCAAAAACTAATGTGGGTTTAAAATTTCTTTCAAACTCTTGGAGACTTTGTAAGAATTTAGCAACTGTACGGGATGTCGAAAGATTGCTAGATTGGCTAAGCAATATTTATGTCAAACTGGCCTTGTCAAACTACCATTACCCGACTGACTTCCTTACTCCACTCCCAGCTTATCCTGTTAAAGTCTTTTGTGACAAACTGACATCCTCGTACTTCAACGACTCCCAGAGTTTGATAGAACACTTTGGTAATGCTTTGGAGATATACACCAATTACACCGGAACCAAACAATGCAATAATATTAACAGTACTATAGAAGATCCAAATGAACTAGCTTGGAAGTACCAGTCTTGTACTGAGCTTGTTAGACCTACGTGTTCGACCGATAAAGACATGTTTGTTACCAAGGCTTGGAGTTACGATGACTTTGCAAAGTGTTGCTTGACGAGATATAACATAAAAAGCCAGAAACGTAACTGGGTAGTTACTACATTTGGAGGCTTCAATATAAAGCATTTTTCCAATATTGTATTTAGCAATGGATTACTCGATCCCTTGTCTACTGGTAAGATTTTATTTAATTTTCTTCTTTCCTTATTCCTCTTTTAGTAAAATTTAGTTCTGTTAAATCCTTTATGTGCAGCTTTCTTCTAAGCTCTTCCGATACTAAGTTCTAATTCTAAATAGTATGTTCCATTGCTTTGGTGGTCTGTCTACTTGTCGTGTAAGTTGATATTATTGGTTCCTCTTCTATTCTTTTTTTAAGGACAAGGTCTTGGTCCTCTTAGATTCTTATGATCATCCTGATCCTCCCTAACCCCAGGGGGGCTTTAAGGAGGGAAGCCCGGTGTAGGAATAGCAAACTTTTTGACTTCTGATGACAGGGCTTAAGTAGAAGTGGAAAAAAGATAATATAATATAAATTTGTATTATTCCAGGTGGCGTATTACGGAATATTAGTGATACCATTGTTGCAGTCAATATAACCGATGGTCCACACCATGTCGAACTCAGAAACTACGATCCCTCAGACAACAACTACGTTATAAATGCGAGAAAATTTCATATCGCTGCTATTAAGCGTTGGCTGGATGTCTAAAATTTTGTTACAATGGATATTGCTTAGACCTTTTAATAAATTACATTGTATTTATTATTCTGTTTAATATAATTAGTCCAGAAAGCCACTGCGCATCCGCTAGGAAAAATATTCTTATTCGGATTTTTTGCACAATCTTACTCAAAAAGGACTCCTTTTAACAAATTTGCATGTTGCCAGGACCAAAAGGTGGTCAAAAATTTTTTAAACGTTTTTTTTTTTTGTTTTTTTCCTAAAATTATTATTTTTGCATGGAAAAAGTTTTTTTTAGGTTTTTTGGATCATTCCAAACAGAAAAGATCTTTAGTAACTTTTCTCTAAAAATGATAGTTTTTGACATATAAGCGATTAAAAATTGAAAAATTGCGAAATCGGCCATTTTTAACCCTCAAAAACTATGTGAAAAACTGAAAATTTGAATGTTGCCAAGGTAGGTAGATATTCTTTAAACATCGATTGATGAAATCCCGAAGAGTTTTTTGCAATACAATATTCAAAACTCCTTTGTTTTTTAATTGCTAATCAAGTGTGCGCGACACTATTTTCCACCGACAGTATGGTGCAAATGAAAGGAATAAATTCGTTATTTCGTAAACTGCGACTTTAAGGAAAAATCCCGAAACAGGTCGATTTTTATTTTTAAGTTATGATATTGTGGCATATATGGTATACTAGTGACGTCATCCGTCTGGGCGTGATGACGTAATCGATGATTTTTTTGAATGAGAATAGGGGTCGTGTGGTAGCTCATTTGAAAGGTTTTTCAATTCTTTATTCAGTAATGTAAACATTTACATAATTATTTATACAGGGTGTCCTTCTACTTCTTTTTTTGTCAAATAATTTAATTTAATAAAAATTTTTTGGACACCCTGTATAAATAATTATGTAAATGTTGACATTACTGAATAGAGAATTGAAGAACCTTTCAAATGAACTAGCACATGACCCCTATTCTCATTTAAAAAAATCATCGATTACGTCATCACGTCCAGATGGATGACGTCACTAGTATACCATATATGCCACAATATCATAACTTAAAAATAAAAATCGACCTGTTTCGGGATTTTTTCTTAAAGTCGCCGGTTTACGAAATAACGAATTTATTCCTTTCATTTGCACCATACTGTCGGTGGAAAATAGTGTCGCGCACACTTGATTAGCAATTAAAAAACAAAGGAGTTTTGAATATTGTATTGCAAAAAACTCTTCGGGATTTCATCAATCGATGTTTAAAGAATATCTACCTACCTTGGCAACATTCAAATTTTCAGTTTTTCACATAGTTTTTGAGGGTTAAAAATGGCCGATTTCGCAATTTTTCAATTTTTAATCGCTTATATGTCAAAAACTATCATTTTTAGAGAAAAGTCACTAAAGTACTTTTCTGTTTGGAATGATCCAAAAAACCTAAAAAAACTTTTCTCCATGTAAAAAAATAATTTTAGGATAAAAACAAAAAAAAACGTTTAAAAAATTTTTGACCACCTTTTGGTCCTGGCAACATGCAAATTTGTTAAAAGGAGTCCTTTTTGAGTAAGATTGTGCAAAAAATCCGAATTAGAATATTTTTCCTAGCGGATGCGCAGTGGCTTTCTGGACTAAATAAGGATTTTCGTTTTAGGAAAGACTGGAAGAATCTAAGACTATCCAATTTGCAGCTTATGAAAGCTCGCTGAACCTTCGTATGTCCCTACTAAGCTTCATCGTGGTTTTTCTAAGTTATTTTCAGTAGTTCTTTTTCTTCTTCACAAGCATTGTCTGCAATGAACATGATTGAGACTGCTCTGTTTGCTCCTTGTCGACTATTTTCTCTTGAGAAGCTAAGAAATGAATAATCACTTCCTTAGAGTGCTCACCTCACAATATTAACAACCACAATCGATTACGAAATCTCAACTCCTCAAGGACAAAGTTTTACGGCTCTCGAAAGAATATTTATTTTTTCTTTTCCTTTCAAGATCAGCCTTAATAGTCCATAGCATTTGTTATTTGATGTAATATGTGCCAAGAACTCCAATTTCCGTGCTGCTTTAACTCTATTTAATATTAATTTGACATCGAAAAACAACAGCTAGTATGGTATGGACACTTAAAACGAATGGAAGAAAAAGAATCCCCAAACAAGTGTTAGAATAGACCCCACAGAAAAACGAAAACGAGGAAGACCAGCAACTACATGGATAAAGGGCATCTCCAAAGCGATGTCTGAAAGAAATCTAAGAGAGGAAGACTGCCACAATAGAAAGGAGTGACGATTAGGAACGGAAAGGCGTAGAACGCTATAAAACCGATTGAATATACAGTGGTGGCTTGTCCTATGAGGCAGATGAGGCAGTGCCTCACCAGTATATTAATTGACTACTTACGTTATTTCGTTGTTTCATAATCAGTTTTTTAAATATAATTTAGCTTTTTAAAATTTCCTAAATAACTTTATTTTTATGAAAAAAATTAAAATCGGTACGGCCCTGACTCTATATCTTTGTATCCATCTTCCACGTGCCAGTATTATATGTATCATGCTAATCATGCATCTCATTCCAACTTTCTCAAATCATTACAGTTGAAGCCAGCCTCACACCATCCTTGTCTAGCATACTACTGTTTCTTAAAATGGGACAACGACAACTGTAAAAGCGGCAAAATTTGAAAAATGTGCCACCGATTCTGGGTACAAAATTCATATATCCTTGAGGCCGGCCTCAAGCACGTGTTTTTTAGTTACGATGTTACTTGACCTTGGTTCCCTTATTTACTTAAGGTTCCGCGGAACGGAATAGGAATAGCCGAACTGAACCGACTACAAGCACAAGTCGATTGCAGATCATAGCTTTCTATGTATACGCGGTATATACGAATGGATTATTATATTTTAGAAGTTTATGGATATGTATTTAAAATATTGTTCATTATCTTTCTTGTATTCTATTCTTGTATTTCTTTGTAGCATTTATGCAATTTATTATTCTAAATGAAAAATAAGCCGCAATGTAACTTAAAAAATGATTTTATTAACGTTTACACTTCCACATCGGACGTTTACATACAAAAGTAGTTTTTAAGTGTTTCAAAAATGTTGTATTTTGTGTTTGTGTTTTCTTTTTGTAAAATTTATAACTAATAAATTATTTTTCTTTATTTATTTGTTACATTTACATACAAAATTAGTTTTTAAGTGTTTCAAAAATGCTGTATGTTGCGTTGTGTTTTTTTTTGTAAAATTTTTTTTAACATAATTATATTCAAATCAGAGTGAGCAATGGATTTAAGCGAATAATATTGCAACATGATTCCCACAGCCTTAGCTCATTCCCCATATCTTCTACGATTTTTGAAAAAACTCACACTATTTTATTATGTAAAATTTGAAGTTTTCGATATGGAATTGGAGTTCAAAATAACTCTATGCACTGAGGCTGAAAGCATTTGAGTCGATCGCATTCACGGGAAAACTTTTAGAGAACTAATAGGCAGCAAATATTTCTTAAGGATTTTTTGTCCGGAATTTTTTGTGGGGATATCTTTTCTAAAAATTTTGTGGAGATTATTTGTCCGGGATTTTTTGTGGGGATTTTTTGTCCGGGAATTATTTGTCCGGGGATTTATTGTGGGAATTTTTTGTCGGGGGATTATTTGTCCTAGCTTCGTCCTAGCGTTATGACGACACAAAATCGACCTTCCGACCATTAAAGAGAAGCTAACCATAATAAAATTCCTCAGGTGTAGTGTGCCTCAGCACCTTCTACTATTCCGAGCCGTCCCTGTTAATATATATTATAATAATATATATATATATATATATATATATATATATATATAATTGTCCAGTGCAAGTACATGTAACAATAATTATTACAAGTACTTGCACTGGCCAATTTTTTGTGTGACACGGTGACAGGAAAATATAGCGTGTTTTACATGTTCGTTCATGGGTATTCTTTCATTTTTCCTACTGTATCTAATATTAATTTGAAATATGGTCCACCCAATATATTCTCAAAATACCTCTATACAGCCAAAGATCTTCTTAACTTCTCTCTCATTGTCTATGCTTCTGCTCCGTATAATTGTACGGAACATACATGGCATCGAAATAACCGTATCTCCCTAAGTCCTTACTGACCCTTGCTGATCCTTATATATTTAGTTTTCTTAATATTAAGACTTAATCCACAACTGCGACTCACCTCTGTATTATATGTTGTAATCCTGAAACGTCGCTTACAAAAATATTGATAATAAGAACTACAGAAATGAAAGTATTAAGAACTGTAAGAGGAATTTCCTTCAGAAATAGAATAAGGAATGAGGATACATTGCTTATTCTATTCATTAGGCGTAATTGGGGAGATCATATCTACAGAATGGACCCAGGAAGAACCGCGAAATTGGCAAAAACATATAAACTAAGTACAAAAAAACACTAGAAAAAAACCCGAAAAGATGGTATGAAGCTGGACATCACAAAACCTGGGATATAGAATAAACGGGACCGTGCCATACAAGAAGCAGAAGAAGAAAAAGAATCTCAGATGATCTCCTGCAAAGGCCCATTTTGTCATTTGATATACCAACATTTTTCGAGGTATTAATGCATCGATCTTGTAGATCCAACCTGTCCTATAAATAAATGGTTAAGTATTATCCTTAGGAAGTAGAGTGTTTCCGGAAACATCCTGTATAGCTAAAGTTAAAATTCAATATACAATAAATTCGATGCAATAAACGTTAATTACACTTGGGTATAGCATAGTAGAGCATAGCGCCGTTGGAATTCGGGAGAGGCGTATGGTCGATGAGAGGGAGGAGAGTGATTAACTACCATTCTGCAGAGGCAGTGTGAAATCAGTCCGCCAAATTAAATCCGGCCTCAGATTATTACATACCTCAGTGACTGTTCATAAATATCCCTTGTTCCGCTTCTCTCTGCCTCTGACGCTCTTTTCCGACTTCACTAATACCGTCACAATTCTACTACCAACCATTCAAATATAAAACTTTCAATTGAAATAAAATCATTTTTAACAATAAACCGAGACACATCATCCTACTATACATATAGTTGTAGCATATAAGTAAAAACAGGGCTAAGTACCAAAATGTTAGTTTAGTGAAACTAAAAAAACGTAAATCATCTTTATCAAAATACCTTTAAGGTCATCGGTACATAATTCGCAAATATTTTATTGCTATCCCTACTTTTTCTGTCTTTACACGGCAAATTACGTGTAGTAAAATTCACACTGGTATGGATATGTAAACATTACTAGAATGTCATTCTACTTGACAATGTCATCATTAACTTAAAGAGATGGCTTTTGAATGTTCTTGGATAACTGTTATTTGTATAATTGCAAATTATTAATTCAGTTAAAAAATGTGATAATGATTTCACTAACTATGTATTCAAAGATTGTAATAATTTATATGTACAACAAAAATTAATACTCAATCGAGAAAAGAGCAAAAGTGTTAAAGTGATTTTTTAATAATATATTGTTACTATGGAACGCTTACAATTTTGAACATATTCAACAACAAAATACTTGGATCACAGAATATATCTCTGCTTGGATCTTCCACAAATAATAATACACAATAAATAACTTTTTATTAAGTCTACGTCTTAAATCAATTATTTATCAAATACGCTCTCAATATTATTTTATCAACAACTCAAAATATTCCCGATGCCATGTCAAATATTTAAAACTGTCACTGTGTCTTGTCCTCATATTCTATTTGACTCAGTGCGTTGAATGACAAAGATAGCGAATATTCGATTTGGAAAATATCACCACAGACATGGTGTCCATTTTTTTCGAATCCTGAAAAAACTAATAAATATTTTTAAAAAATTTAAACACATAATGAAATACTAAATTATTATCGAGGGCCAAAAGTCCCTTAGAATAAATAAAAATTTCTTTTAAATGAGATATTTGAAATTAAAAATCACATTACATTTTCTCTTAGTTTTTCACCCCTGTAATTTATTAAAATAAATATAGAAATTTTCAGGGACTTTCAGCCCTCGGTAAGAACGTAATCTTTCAGTCTGCGTTTAAATTTTTCAAAAATACTTATTAGTTTTCTCAGAATTCGGAAAAAAAATGATTCCCTATTTAAATAGCATTGCAGCCGAAAATAAGTACCCATCTCCATAAGAAGGTAGGCGCACAATCTTGGTCCAATGCTATTTGAATTTGAATGCATTCATTTTTTTTTTCGAATTGTAACAAAACTAATAAATATTTTTGAAAAATTTAAACGCAAAATGAAAGATTGCATTATTACATTTTTTTTCATTTTTTTACGTTATATGTGATTAAAAATGAGAATTAGCGCAATTTTAACGCACTTCCCCCTCTCACCGTCCGCCAGCCACAAAACGTAAATTATTCATTTATTTCTATTATTATTTTTTTCAGATGGCTGTAGGTTTACTTTTTTAGTTTGTGATTTTCTCCAAGTTATAGACTTAAAAATAGATCAAATCAAGGTTTTTTTATAGGTTATCTATAATTTGAATTAACTGAATAATTTAACTTAATAATTAAAATGGGCACAGCTCATATGGACTACTCCAACTAATCTTGCAAGGAAAAGTGGAGGGAAAACGAGGACCAGGAAGGCGAAGGATTTCCTGACTGAAGAAGCTACGCACAAGGTTCAACACAACAACCACAAGTCTTTTTAGAGCAGCAGTGTGAAAAGTACAGATTGCCATGATGGTCGTCAACATCCGAAACGGATAGGTACTACAAGAAGAAGAAGAATGATTTTAAAAAAACATGTTTTTTCAAGGTTTTTCAGGGTTCTAGCGATTTTTGCGGGGTTATTCTTAGTTTATTTATTATTATTAAGAGAAAAAAAGGAAGGCCTCAGATGACATGCAGCGACGACCTTAAAAAGCATGTCAGATCCAGATGGATGACCAATATGACCATAGCCTTGGATAGAAACCAGTGTAAAAGAGAGGGGGAGGCCTATGTCCAAAGATGAATAGATTAGGGCTCCAAGATAGATAGAGAAATATTCTTATTTACAAGCTGAATAGCCGACTTCATTTTTTTACGTTTTATGTGTTTAAAAATAAAAATGATCGGTAATCACCGGAGGGACCGCAGACTTTGGGATACAATTAGCGTCTCTTTGCAAAGACAATGACGTCGACTTTGCAAAGTAACTAGACACTTACTCAACACACACACTACACATTACACCTGAGTTAGTGATAAGTTATACAATTACGTGGCTAAAGGTTCTAGTTCTAAAACCAAGGCCAGAATCAGAGAGAAAAAAGTAAAAAAAAATAAAAATCGCGTAAAACGTCATTCTTTCAAGTTTATTCCTCTTTTTTTTCGGTAAATTGCAATCAATTTAAAAATTTCAAAAAATTCACACACATAGTTGAGGATTTATTGTTTATTGAGACCGTGCAAGTTCGGAAAAGCGACACCTGGTTTCATAGCTCGGCAATTTTTTTCGCACTTTTAATTATATTGGCCAATCATATTGGTCCTGGTTGCTGGATAATTATCAAGGCCGTAGCCAGTGGCGTGCTGGCCATATAAATGAAACGGTGCAATCACCGAGAGGCCGCGGCCTCTTGAGGCCGGTCAATGTTTTTTCACAAAAAATTTTAGATGTAGGTAATATTTTTTTTAATTTCTAATGGAATGACAAAAAAACATTAAAAAAAATAAATCTTTTTTAATTGTAAAATACAGTTTAAGTAAATGAATAAGACTGTATACCTAAATGATTGCTACAGATAATATTTATTTTCATACATACAAGTATATTTATGGTTTTCCAATTTCCTTCGAACATCTAATAAATATGTATTCTGCAG
This sequence comes from Diabrotica virgifera virgifera, assembly GCF_917563875.1. Lineage (NCBI taxonomy): Eukaryota > Metazoa > Arthropoda > Insecta > Coleoptera > Chrysomelidae > Diabrotica > Diabrotica virgifera. The sequence goes on along the minus strand of NC_065443.1, from coordinate 12,671,682 downwards.
CATATAAAAATGGAAAAACTTTTTGCAAAAGCGTTTTCCACAAATATGATATGACAAATATGAAACTTAATGATAAACTTATTCGCATTTTTAAAAGTATCGAAATCTCTCCATAGAGATTTCGATCTCTGCATCCTAGAAATTTTGATACAATAAAAAATGGTATATCTTTAAGTGATAATGAACGTGAAGTAACAAATGACAATGTTGTTGATACCGTGAAAGCTTCACCTCCGGTAGTACTAACAAGTATAAAGATTATATAGCTTGCTGTTACGCTGTTTTGCAAAAGCACAACTTATATCATTGTGCTTATCCAAATTTAAATAATATAGTTATAAGCATTTATTAACTTTTTCAGTGACTCAAGTATCTTGTCAAAGAAGCTTTTCAACATTGAAATGTATAAAAAATCGGTTAAGAAGTACTTTAACACATGATCACTTGGAAACATTTATATGCTAATGGCTATAGAAAAAGACGCTTTGTATGAGCCTAAAAATGATGTAATAATCCACGAATTTGCTCAAAAATCTACTGGTCAAAAAAAATAACGTTTAGATTATTGCGTTGTATTAAAATTTACATTATTGTTAAATTAACGAATTTGTACTGTACTTGTATTTGTACTCTCTGGTATAATTGATTTACTAAAAGTCAACTGAATACGTAATTGAAAAATTCTCAAAATTTTATTTCAAAATTCTTTTATCTTAATTACAAAGAAATCATATTGTATTCTGGAAATTGTGATTTCTGTCACTGCAAACAATATCGTCATACATGTGATAATAATTATTATTATTTGTAAGATTGCTTATTTTTAAATAAAAACACATAGCAAGTTTAAAAAAAATCATTGAATGAATTAAAAGTTTTATGTTTGGTTTACAAATAATGTATATTTTTGGTTTTGTTTTATGAATAACGAGTAAAAATCCTGATAATGGAAGGTAAAATGAGGATGGGAGGCTGCTTTTCTATAAAATCACCGGGCCGCTTGAAAAGTTCCAGCACGTCACTGACCGTAGCCTAAAAAAATTATGAGAAGAGAAAGTAAGATTTAGGTTATGTTATTAAAAGGTAAACAATTGTATGTAGTAAATCAAATTAGTTATTAAAATGCAGTACTGCAAGTAAAATACACAATTAAATAAATATGTATACTTTTATATAATAATTGCATATCATATCAATATTGTGAGCAACATATAATTTTTCTTCTTCAATGACAGTAGGTATGAAATATACGTCAATTTGACAATTTCAATTGACAATATGAATAATTATTTAAGAAAGTTACAAGATTTCTCCGCCATACGCGCACGATCGTTTCTTGTATCCCCTCCAATTACTTGCACACCGCGAATAGACCCGTAGCTTAAACTAACGTACATAACCTAAAAATGCTTCTTTTCGAAAAAAAGGCGTATAACTTTGTAGATGCTGATTTTTTTTATTTTTTTTTGAAAAAAAATATTCAGGTTGTATCGATCCCAAAAAAAAAGAATGTGTGTGTACTTTGTACGCACGTAAGAAGTTATACTTCTATTATATGATTTCAACGAAATTAATATACTTTAAACAGTTTATTTATATTTTATTTAAATATTAAACTAATTTTAATACTTACTACTTTCCAAAAATTTTTATTAAAACAATATGAAAAATTAAAAAAATAAAAGAATAAAACACACGCAAACACATTGAAAAATGAAACCAAAGAAATTATTTCTGAACAATTGTTAAGAAAATTTTAACTAAATACGTATTTTCTGAAAAAACAATATAATAAATATACTTACAATCATAAAATGTATAAAAAAAATAAAAATTTGTATTGGGAATTAAACCTGCGTCTATCAGGTTTAGATTATTTTGAAGTCACCCCACGCAGAATTTAACTACCGAGACATGTGAGTGAAGTGGAAAGCTATACCTAGCAACTCAACGTTTTAAAACCTAGCAACTCAACTTTTTTTTGACATTTGCTTATTCTGTTAGTTTAATAAAATAAGTTTGATTCTTGTGGAATTAAAATACGACAAAATAAAGACTAAAAAATCATTAGCTACTAGCTAGGTATACCCTACTCCACGAACATACGCCTGTTTTGGATTACTTCGACAACGAATATTTTACTGTGCAAAATAAGATGAACGAAAGTAAATTGCAAATTACATTGTTGTTTATTGGAATAATTATTAGCGCCATTTACTTTCGTACTTCTGATGTTGCACAGTAAAATATTCGTTGTCGAAGTAATCCAAAACAGGCGTATGTTCGTGGAATGGCTCACAGGTACATTTTCCAAATATGTAGGTATTGACCTAATTTGTAATTTTTTATTACAATACTGAAACATTTACAATAAGGTACGTACCTGTTGCTTTTAAAAACTATTTAAAAAGTCACTACAATTATGAACTTGCTTTTTGTCACTGTCCTCACAAAAATATAAACTAATATACACATTTTGTTTATCCAGAATCTCCATTTGAACAATTATTGACAGATGATTTTAACACCCAATCAGATCCCTCATAAGGTTTCATACCATACTGTCGGTGTGCGCTTGCGCCCAGCAAAATAAAAATTTACCCTCGTGCCTAAAGAAGTATAACTTCAATAATCATTAACCCTAAAAAATCGCAAAAAAACCTTAACAGCCCTGAAAAACATGGTTGTGCATATTTGTGCATTTGCCAGTACATTTGAAGGTGTTAGACTAAGAGCCGCTATAGGTGAAATTTCTTAATCATTTTAGGCACGATGGGACCCTATAACTTAAATAGTAGAACCTAAAAGAAAACGTTTGAACACTGTGCCGTTACTTTTCAGTGGCACATGCGTCGACAGTGGCGCATCAAACTTTCCACTTATGGACGGGATAAATAAATTTAAAGTTAACAGAACTTACTAACAGAATTAATTTTTTTTTTATTTTTTTAAGTTCTATGTGATTAACACATAGGATTCATCGTGATTTTAACCCACCACCCCCTTCCCCCTGCCCCCACCATCAAAAACTTCATTTTTCGTTTTTATTTTTTTGTGGTGGGATGCAATCAATTTTAAAATTTCAAAAAATTCACACGCATAGTTGAGGCTTTTATAAAACATGCCTATTTTTTATAGACCCATAGGTAGAGTGTACATAACCTCAAAAAATTAAAAGAAATTTTTTTTTTTTTTTTCAAAAAAGCGTATAACTTTTTTTGAGGAACAGCTGCAGGTCTAATTTTTTCTTAATCTTGTGTGTTTTATCAAACACTATACTTTTAATTTTTTTCAGATTTTTCTGTAAGTCTCCCCACCTTCAAAAATCCGAAAAACTGTTTTTTGGAGGGTTTTGGGGGATTTTCCCTATTTTATAGACTTTATAATATATCAAATCAATTTTGTTTTTATAGGTTATATGTAACTTGAAGTAACTGAGTTCTTTAGAATATTTAAAAATCAGAAAAACACGTTCAAACCCCCCAAAACCCCCTTAAAAAATAGTTTTTTGGATTTTTGAAGGTGACTAACGTTACAGAAAAATCAGAAAAAAATTAGAAATATAGTGTTTGATAAAATACATAAGAATAAGAAAAAATTAGATCTGTAGCTGTCCCCAAAAAAAAGTTATATACTTTTTTTCAAAAATTTTTTGAGGTTATGTACACTCAACCTACAGGTCTATAAAAAATAGACGTGTTTTATAAAAGCCATAACTATGCGTGTAAATTTTTTGAAATTTTAAAATTGATTGCATCCCACCAAAAAAAATAAAATCGAAAAATAAAGTTTTTGATGGTGGGGGCAGGGAGAAGGAGGTGGTGGGTTAAAATTACGATGAATCTTATATCTTAATCACATAAAACTTAAAAAAATTAAAAAAATTAAATTCTGGTAATGAGGGAGGGTATTTTTTAATTTATGTATCCCGTCCATAAGTGGAAAGTTTGATGCGTCACTGTAGACGCATGTGCCACTGAAAAGTGACGGCACAGTGATCAAACGTTTTCTTTTAGGTTCTACTATTTAAGTTATAGGGTCCCGTCGTGCCTAAAATGATTAAGAATTTTCACCTATAGCGGCTCTTAGTCTATGTGATTGTAAGTGGTAAGTGGTAACTGACGTCTGCCATAATATTGGGGGTTCTCTATAATGTCAAATGATTTGTTTTCAAATTATATTTTATTTTGGTAGGGGAGCCGAAGCGGGGATTTTTGAAGTTACTCGAGCGCGTCAGATTATCACATGGGGAGAAACCTTGTACCCTGTAATTGTACCACTAACATATATTGGAGCTGAATACAGGGGAGTTCGTTAAGAGGGGCCCAAAAAAAAATTCATCCTTAGAAAAACTCGAAATCGTCAGATTAAGAGGAAACAGTAGCGATCAACAGGTAGCGAAAACGCGTTCCAAGATTGCGGCTGTATTTTTGAATATTTTTTCGAGATATTTGGCACACGTATTCGTAATATAATAAAGAATGGCGGTACAGAGCCCAATTTGAAAAATATATTAATATGTGGAAATTACTCTGTGATTAAATACAATATTAAAAAACGAGCCTGTACCGCCATTAAGAAGAACAAAAAATACACTTTCTTCAAATAAACTTTTTTATCCGATGCCTAGATTTTGTGTCATTTTAGAACTACTAATTAAATGAAAAATTTTAGTAGTTCCAAAATGACACAAAATCTAGGCATAGGATAAAAAAGTTTATTTGAAGAAAGTGTATATTTTTGTTCTTCTTAATGGCGGTACAGGCTCGTTTTTTTAATATTGTATTTAATAACCTTTTAAAATAAAAAAAAATTATAACCTTTGCATTATTTTATCAGGTTATATTTTAGGTAAGCACTGATGATGATTGGTCAACCAATCGAAAACTAGTTCTGTGATGTAGCCCTTTTTATGGATTTTAAATATATACCATTTACAAAGGATTTTATTGTTTTTTGAACTCCCATTTGATTAAATAAACGACACGCGAGACGGAAACACGCCGTATATATCTATCCAACAAATACGGAGTCCCCGCGCGAACGGGGAGAAACATGAGGGTTGAGGAACAGCCCTTTCCCGAGAGACACTCGATCGAGTAATCGTCGGGAATCCAATTGATCTATCAATATGTATAACGTCTTAACTTTTAGTGTCTCCGTTCGACTTCAATTCAGGTTATTTATCACCCCTTGGATTCGCCGCTGCGTCTAATTGATTATTCGATTCTAAAGTGATATACGGCCGACCCGGAAAACGACGTTCCATCGGGAACTGGAAAATAGACTCCTGAAAACTGCATTACGCCTGCCTGCAACTTACCGACTACAACAAACTTTACTTGTGTTGTACTTTTATTTTAATGCTGATGAATATTTTAATTTCCTATAAAAATATTCTTCTTCTTCCTTCTTGTATGTAGGCTTTAAAGTCTGTTTCTTCTTCAATATTAGCCTCCTAAATTGTTTAAATTATTCCACCATCTTTTTCTTGGTCTGCCAATACTTCTTCGTCCATTTGGTGACTTATCTCGTGCTATTCGTACTATCATATCCTCTGCCATTCTACTAATGTGTTCGTTCCACTTCTGTTTCCGTTTGGTCACCCATCCATTTACGATCCCCATCCAACAGACTTTTCCCTGATATTCGTCGAAGTATTTTCATCTCTGTTGTTTCTAGTAGTCGTCTCGTTTTAGATGTGTCAGGTCTTGTCTCCGCCGTGTATGTCAATATAGGTCTAATTGCTGCTTTATAGATTCTTGCTTTTGTGTCTTGTCTTAGGTGTTTGTTCTGCCAGATTGTATCATTAAGGGATCCCGCCGCTTTACTTGCTTTTAAGGTTTGTTGTCGTAATTCCTCTTCAACATCTGAATACCTAACTGGTTATATCTATTCCCAGATATCTAAACCTTGTTTCCTAGTCCAGGGCGTCAGGCCCGGCCCTAGGGATTTTGCCGCCCTGGGCAAGATTGGCGACCTTGCCCCCCCCCCCTTTGGTAGACCCATGACTCACCACCTTCCTTCAGCGATTGCCAACTTAAATCACGATTGTATTTTTATTGAGTCTTTAATAATTCTCAAAGATTCAGGGACTCCGCTATTTCGTGTTCAATAGAGATTGTCGCTAGTGCACTCAAACGTTCCTGGGGACATAGTTGATCTTAAGTAATTTTGTATTAAATTTAGCTTTGAAAAGCTTCCCTCTCTAGGGGCCGCTGTCACTGGTAGGGTTACAAAACTCCTCAAAGCAACACTAACGTTGGGTGCGAAATCAAAATCATACTCTCTAATTATTTTCAGTGTCTCTAGAGGTGTAGGTACCTACCCTTGGGCTTCACAATCGTGGAAAGTACTTTGAGTGCATCTTTTAGATCAGCATAATTTAGATCTTTTGACTCATCAAAAGTTAAAACGTCACATAGCTTAAAACATTTACCTGATAAATCACTTAGCAGTCGTATGCTTAATTTGGTTCGTTTATGTCGTACAAAAACTCAAAAATTTCTCCATGGTTCTTAATTTGCTGAAATCTATCACAAATAGAAGTCAACATATATGTATATCGTATCTCTGGATCTAGGTCCATTCTTTCATCTTCAGCCTCATAGCCGAATTGTCTTTTCACTTTCCTCTTTCTTGATGTTAGTGTGCCTCTGATTTTCGGGTTCTCAATTTCTAACTTTGATGGAACTCTTGCGTCTGTCAAATAGTCCTGGAATTTTAAATCACTTCTGAGAGACTTAAAATGGATTTCTGTTTTTTTTTCTAATAAACTGACAGCTTGATACCTTAACTTAATTCAATACTCTGCAGTGATTTGCTGACTACGTTGATGTGAAGTAAAATATCATGCCATACCCATTACCACAGAGCAATGAAAAGTAAAATCACGTATTTGATTTTCCAAACAGTCATGAGCTACCATTTTATCATTGGCTTTATTGACAGTGATTTCTACAAGAGCATAGATTTCTTCAAGGTAGATTTCTTCAATTCGGTATCTGATCGGAGTAATTGAATCAATTCTCATCTAGTTCCCATCTACACATAGTTTCGAACAAACGTTTCAATGTTATGCTAGAAATATGATTTTTTAGTATAGCCCAACGATGAATAGATGATGAAAAGAGGTTGTAAATTTTTGTGACTAAGGAAAAGAAAGAAACTGCAAACTGTGAGGCTATACCAGCATCATTCACGACTTAGTTGAGTGAATGGCTAGAACATGGGACAAAAAGTTCTTCCCTTTCATGTTTGCCCCATTATCATACCCTTATCCTCTCATATCGTCCAAAGGTATTCTCAGTTTCAGTTCATTCAGTTTTTGCAAAATAACTTCTGTCAGCTTAGCAATAAGCTTCAGCCAGATTTTTCAAATTATTATATCCATTTTCAGTAAATTAATTTTAAGTGAATTCAGTGAATTTAATTTAGTTCTGGTCCCACTATTATTATGCCATGAAGAAGGCGGTGTTTTCGATTTCCCGTCGAATAAACCTTGCAATTGTTATTGTTTCTCTTAATAATTCTCGTTTTTACAGTTGCATTTTTGATGCTCTTGTTGATAATATTGATTTTTTATAATATTAACAACATAATTCATTATTTCTTCATTTTCAAAAATTAGCTGTCCTCTTAAAATTGCCGCCCCTAAAAACACCGCCCTGGGCCGCCGCCCAGTTCGCCCACCCCTGGGGCCGGGCCTGCAGGGCGTATCTGTTTTGAGATGGACGTTGAGAGGTGACTCATATTTTTTTGCAGAAATTGCTTGGAATTAACTCATATAATAGTAATTGAGTTATCCTCCTACTCAAAAAGGTCCGGAACAATGTTTAAATAATCAAAATGTCAAAAAAATGAAGGAAAAATTCGATTTTTTTCTTCGTTTTTTGATTATAACTTTGAAAGTATTCATTTCTGAGAAAAATTATACTGACATAAAAGTTGCGTAATTAAATCTCTTACAATATAGGAATTGCCACCCTTGTTGCAAAATAGCAATAATTGCGAAAAAAAAAACATAAAAAACAAGTATTCGCATTTTACGTTTTTCAACAATTTATGCTAACTTAGTACCTTCAAATATTTTACCCAGAAAAACTTTATAGTATAATAAAAGAATACTGTAAATTTCATTAAGATCGGTTTAATAGATTTTGCAAAATAAATTTTGCAATCCAGCTTTCGCAAAAAAAATTCATTTTTTTAAAATGTTGCAGGACTGAAAATAAGGCAGATAGCAAGTTGAATTTTTTTTTTCATATAGAAGAACACTGTACCTTTAATTTTCAATTAGCAAAATTAAAATCGGTTAACTACCACGGCGTCAGGAATTTTTTTAAATAAACATTAATTTTTGGTGCTACGCGCAGGGCAGCGGTGTTCGATTCACACAAGTTGATTTCCACCAAAATTTCTTCCAATCTTTATCTAATATATCTTACTCTATATTTTAATATTTTAATTCCACAAAAATCAAACTAACTTGATTATTGTTTGTGAAATATTGTTTAACCAATTACATATGTTTAAAAATAATAAACTTTTATTCTCTAAGTTAAAATGTACGAACAAAGAAAGTTTTTGCTAAAAAAAAGTATTATTTCAAAGGACAGAGTATGTGTTTTTATTTAGCAATAAACCCATTTATTTATTTATATCGAAATGTACTAAAAATTAAAATTTATCATTAATTATCAAAGGTCATTGGAATGCCCAATCAAAGCAAACGTATCCGCTGTCCTGCGCGTAGCACCAAAAATTAATGTTAATTGAAAAAATTCCTGACGCGGTGGAAGTTAACCGATTTTTATTTTTTTTTAAATTGCAAATAAAAGGTACAGTATTCTTCTATATGCAAAAAAAATTCAACTTTCTGTCTGCTTTATTTTCAGTCCAGCAACATTTTGAAAAAATGAATATTTTTGCGAAAGCTGGATTTCAAAATTTCTTTTGCAAAATCTATTAAAGCGGTCTTAATAAAATTTAGTGTGAATTTTAAAACACTAAAGTGTTATGTGTGGTCTCTATTACTATATGGCTGTGAGACCTGGACATTAACACCTGGACATCCACAAATGTGGATGTACTGCCGAATACTAAGAATAAGCTGGACCAGCAAAACTACAAATGAAGAAGTACTGGAAATAATGAACACACGTCCTCATCTGGTCAATACAATCAAAATTAGAAAGACGTCATACCTAGGACACATAATGCGCCATAGGGAATTTGAGCAGCTTCAGGTAATATTAGAAGGCAAAATCGAAGGTAAAAGGGGTATAGGAAGAAAGAAGAAATCCTGGCTCCGAAACATCAGAGATTGGACCCACAAAACAGTCCTAAGTGTAGCATAAATGGTTGAAAAACGTGTAATGCAAATACTTGTTTTTTATGTTTTTTTCGCAATTATTGCTATTTTGCAACAAGGGTGACAATTTTTGAAATTTTTAACCAACCTTGTATTGTAGAAAATTTGATTACACAACTTTTATACACGAGCAACTTTTCTCGGAAATGGATACTTTTAAAATTATAATCAAAAAACCAAGAAAAAAATCGAATTTTTCCTTTATTTTTTGACATTTTGATTATTTAAACAATGTTCCTGACCTTTTTGAGTGGGAGGATAACTCAAATATTATTATTCGAGTTATTTTCAAGCAATTTCTGTAAAAAAATATGAGTCGCCTCTCAACATCCAAATATACTAATATTTTTACAGATGCGCCCTGGTCTATCCTGCTTTATTATTTTCCCATCAATTTCGATTTTACATCGCAGTGGGTATTTAGATGTTGTGATGTTGTCATACATTTGGTTTGTTCTGCTGATATTATCATATAGAAATCTTTCTCTAAAAATGAAATCAACATTCAGTAATCATAGCTTAAACCTAAAATTACGTCAAAGAATTATTATCACACATGTTATGTTTTGTCTAGCAGAGGAAGAACACCAACACGATGGAAAGAGGACTTACGAAAGACAACAAAAAACTGAATACAGAAAACACAAGATAGAACACTTTGGAGACAACCAGGGGAGGCCTATGTCCAGCAGTGGATAGAGAGAAACTTATGATGAATATGTTTGGTCATTGTTGTTGCATGGGACCGAGCCCAGGATTCTGAAGGCTGATACTGTGAACACCCGAAAAATAACTTAAAACCATAATAATTGTGCCAGTTCTCAAATTTTGTTGTCATATTTATGTTATTGCATCGCAAATTCCATTTGAAGAAATTTGCGATACATTTTTTGGAAAGAAATTTTTATGGTTTATGTTATGGTTTAGTTATTTTTCTGGTGTAACTACAATGATATTATGCTAAAAATTATGTTGTATCGCATACTTAAAATGCGTTTATCTCGAAAACGGTTGAGTTTAGCGAGATGAATGTAGTATACCTTTTTTATTTAAAAATTTTAAGATAATAAAAGTTTTGATTCAAAAAGTATGTACAATGGGTAATAAAAAAAATTTAACCTATTAAATTAGCGCTGAAAGGAGTATCTGGCGCCTTCTGGGTAAGACATTATTTTTGGTGGCGAATTTAGATTTCTTGTTCCAAGAAACCCCCGTATACCAAATTTCGTGTTATTATCCCATGCCTGTTAGGAAATAATATTCAAGAATAAATAAAATAAAAGTTTAACTTTGACACCCTGTATTTAGGTTATCAACTTTTGTACTAAGGTAAGTTAGCTTAAATCGACCTATTTTAACCTCATGAATCTAAGGTTAAGCTATGGCCCATTATTTACCAAAGACCCTGTATATCGTATCTTAGACTATTGGAGTTGTTCAAAGAAATCTTTCGGGGTTTCGGGGTAAACCCGTCAAAAAAACCGGAAACGTCAAACGCCAAACAGCAGTTAAAAGTGTAATTTTAATTCCAATCAATTGTGGCTAAATCCCATATAAACAAAATATTCTAATTCTTGAAAACCGTTCCTGATGTTTGCTAATGTATTTGTATCTATAAATAATACCAACAGAAACAACATCAATTCCCATCGAAATTAATTGATTAGGAAATGATTTTGTAATCTCCACGCCCGCTGTTTGTTCCGTTCGTTGTGGTAATCGAGACGAAAACAAACAGAAACGGTTCATTTATAATCGAAAAAAATTAAAATCGACGAACGTTTCGTCTCACTCCATCATCATTGGCAACTTTTGTCAAGCGAAAAGTAATCAGGTAATGAGTGGCAGAGTCGATGGAAACCTGATACCAATCAGTTAATAATCGAGCGGTTGTAATTCAAATAAAGGTCTGACTTTAGGTGGTAAATTAGTTGGTTTAGGCTGGAGAAATGTGTAAACAATAATCTAATGGACCCTACACTGGACAAAAATGATATCAGGATAGCAGAAATGTGTTATTTAATAATATTAACAATTGAAAACTGACACAAAATGGACAAAATTTTAAAGATTTTACTAACGAGCAATAAAGAGATGAAATCTATAATATACAACATATCTATCAAATGAGTAGGTACCTATAGTATAAAAAAGTTATATGGCAAAAGTTGATCATATGTATTAACCCTTCTTCTTGTGTTGAACCATGTTCTGAGTAGAGGTGCACAAGTTTGACTTGAATGTTTGAACTTGACTTGAGTTTGACTTAATTTCAAGTCAAAAGTTAATCCTTCTGACAAATAATTCAAGTCAAGTCAAACTGGTCAATCGTACAGCTTTGAAAATACAAACTGTTTGTCAAACTAGTTTGAAAGAGTTCGAAAAATAATTTATTTAGTACATATACTTTTTTGTCGAGATTGACATGTTAGTTGCCAATTAAAATAAGAAAATTAATAATACAATGAGTGCCACATAAAAGTATCTTGAAACAGGAAGCGATTATAATCAAAATAGGGTAAATTTTTTGAAAATGATTTCTGTATACTTGGAATTGCTTGCTGGCAAGTTTCGTTTTATCAATATAACTTTTTTATATTTGAGTGTTACTAGATTAAAACAAAGAATTTGTTGGATAGTTTTTTTATCATACCAAGTGTAATTTAATATAGTTTAGAAGCTTTCAAGTATTACGTAACACAATTTGGGGGAGGGGTACTATTTAAAACGTTACGGCGCGTTATTCCGGGGGGGGGGAAGGGGGTTCGAACAGCGCATTACGTAACATTGTTTATTAACTTAAATAAAAAACTACGGAATCACAATCTCCCAACTTTTCAAGTTTAGTTTATATTTTACATAGAACCCCTGGATTATATTATATTGCCCCCTCACGTTCCGCTCATGTTACAATAGGACAATAGTATTCAAGTGACAAAAATCTTAAAAATTGTATAACCAGATCAAGCACAGTAACACGTGTTTGCAATAAATAGCTGGGCCTTTCTTCACAACAAAAGATGAAAAGATACAGATGGGATAAAGAGGTTGTAAAAGCTTCAAAAATTGCGTTTCGTAATACTTGAACGGCCCCTTTAACAAAAATTTATAAAGGAACAACAAAATATTATATTTTTGATAGAGAGGTTTAATGAATTTTTTGCGATTTTTAGCAATGTCGTCTTAAAGAATTAGTTCACTATTTGTCATTATAACGATGTTCTTTATTTTTACATAATACAAGTATGCAGATTTTTCTCTCTTAATTTTTGCACTGGGCATACCTTCAAAATCAGACTCAATTTGATCTGGCACTTATTCTGAGTGGAAAAATATTCAGGTTCAGATATTATTTCACAAAGCAAACACTTCAAAACGAACGTAATAAACAAGCCAAGCATATACTTCTTAATAATATGAACTACAAACTAATTTGCGGAGTAGCAGATTCAGACCTATCCAAATAAGTCAAAACAAAATCGGTACGCTCTTAATTAGAATTGGAAATAAACATGTTACGCAATATGATATTCAAACTTCAAACTGTTTGAAGAAGTTTGATTTCAAGTCAAACCTAAAGATACTGAAATCAAGTCAAGTCAAACTTTTTTGCAAAAAAACTTTGGTTTTCAAGTCAAGTCAAGTTTGTTGAATAAAATCAAATATGCATCTCTTTATGCATCTCTAGTTCTGAGGTTCTTTAACCATGCTGTTCTTGTTCTTCCTTTACCCCGCTTTCCAAATATTTTTCCTTGTAGGATGGCTGACAGGAGAGTATAACGTGTCCGAAGTATCGATCTAACTTTCGATCTATGATGATGAACAGCAACTCTTCTATCTCCTTCATCCCTTTGAGGACCTCGTCATTTGTGACGAGGTTATTTGTGAAAAGTCAGTTTTTATCGAGATATTTTGAACATTTTTGTAAAATCCAACACATATTTTTAAATGGATAAGAGCCTAGGCCCAAACTTTAGGACCAATGCTTTTTAAATGCATTAATTGTTTTCGAATTTTGAGAAAACTAATAATTATTTTTGAAAAATTTAAACGCAGAATGAAATATTTATTACATTATTACCGAAGGCCGAACCGTCCCTGCCGTCCCTGAAAACCTATAATGTTTATTTTAATAAGTTACAGGGGTGGAAAAGAAGAGAAAATTGAGTCTGATTTTTAATTTCAAATATTTCATTAAAAAAAACTTTTTATTCTAAAGGACTTTTAGCCCTCAGAAATAATGTAATATTTCATTCTTCGTTTAAATTTTTCAAAAATATTTATTAGGTTTTTAAGATTAAAAAAATGAATGCGTTTAAAAAGCGTTTGACCGAAATTTTGTGCCTACGCTCTCAAGGTCTGGTAATAATGTTATGGAAATAATATTCTAGAACCATACGTGTTGGATTTTGCAAACGTTCCAAATATCTCAATAAAAACTGGCTTATCGAAAAAGTACTAAGAGGCAAAAAAATTTAAAAACATTGTGTTTAGCTAGTGGTATTAAAATAATAATGGAAGGTACACAAATATTTGGAGGGATTAAAGGGAACAAAACCTCCATAAAATTTTTCTGGTGTGCAGAAATTTTAATTTTATTTTTTTAAGATGTTTATGCCATATGAATGCCACATTTTCATTTTCAATAAAAAAATCTCTATTAGTTTTCGATATATTGGAAAAAATCGATTTTCATTTTGTAACTTCCAAGGGCTGTAACTTTTTTTATTTGCACATTTGTACTAAGGTAAGTTAGGTTCAATCGAACTATTTTTGGTCTTAAAATATGTGATTTAATTTATAACCTGCCTTTTTGTTACACACTGCTTACTGGTACTTTAAGGGGTAATTCTGCATAAAAAAATAATGACAGTTGGTACTATAAAGGTATGTCCGCAAATGCTTCGTTTTTGAGATACGAAATATTGTAAGATAAATTTTCCTTACAAACTGACGATATAAAACTGATATAAAACGATCTCAAACTGAGTTTGAGATAAACTTTTTATAATTTCTACCTCTACTGTTTTCGCCTCTCCTCTTTCTCTTCCTCTTCTTGTCCCCGCTTTTCATCTTTCTCTTCCTCTTCTTCTCTATGCTTCTCCTTCATTTCTTCCTTTTCTTGTCTACGCTTATTTTCCTCTTCTTGTCTATGTTTCTAATTTTCCCCATTCTCTTCCTGTCTATTTTCCCTTGCCCTTATTATCTATGCTTCTCCTTCATATTTTCCTCTTCTTGCTTACGCTTCCCCTTTTTGTCTTCCATGTTTAAAAACCATGCTGGGGACCTGAACGTTATTTCTTTATCAAATTCGATAGCTCTTGTATTAACAATTAACAGTTACTTTTTTATTTCTCCGCTCTCATCAATGTTACAGTTCCTTCTAATCACCTTTATTGGAAACAGCAACAATATTAAGAGGAAAGGAACATTTTGACGCCTGTCAAAATTTTCAATGTATTTTAAATGTAATCATTTTTTTCGAATCCTGATAAAACTAATAAGTATTTTTGAAAAATTTAAACGCAGAATGAAAGATTACATTATTACCGAGGGCAGAAAGTCCCTTAGAATAAACAAAAAGTTTCTTTTGAATGAGATATTTGAAATTAAAAATCACACTAAATTTTCTCTTTTTTTTTTCACTGCTGTAACTTATTAAAATAAACATTATAGAAGTTTTCAGGGACTTTCGGCCCTCAGTAATAAAGTAATCTTTCATTCTGCATTTAAATTTTTCAAAAATACCTATTAGCTTTCTCAGGATTCGAAAAAAATTAATCCCATTTAAATAGCATTGAAGCCGAAAGTTCGTACCCATCCCCTTAAATACGTGTAAAAAACTCAGACAATGTACGGTGGACGCCTACGCAGATGCACAGCACGCTGAGAAGAAGGAAAAAACTCCAACTGTTTGCCCAACTCCAACTCAACCATTTCGAGATATTTCCATAACGTTCTATACTTTTAGTACTTCTTCTTTTTCGTCACACGATTTTTTCATATCATAATATTATTTTAACTGATGCTGTATTCTTAAAATAAAACTTCTGGGTTGTTTTTATTAGCGAAACTTTTATTTTGATGTTCTGCATTGTACTCCATCGCTCCTGTATCGGTACATTATTATATGATTTTGCTAAGTCTATTAAAAGTGCTGTTAGTGCTTAGTGCTATTTGGTTTCTCTATTTCTTTGTTGTATCTTTTTTTCAAATATTTCAAATAATTAATAAATTATGTATTTTCTACAGATACAAGTCTTGTTTGATTTCCCTCCATCCGCACACATAATGTAATGTTGGAAATACATAAGTCAAATAACTCACGGCAAACACCTCATCCCCTATGTTGACGTTGTACGTCAGAGATCGTGTCAATTGTGGCCGTAAGCCGGGATTATCCTTCGGCAATCACAGGACCATTGTATCGGGTGTGAACCAAAGGCTGTCTTATTCATTATACGAATTGTAATAGCAATCACTTTGGCGGATTGCAGGGGTGAGCCTTTGCGGTCTATACGGTGTACACAATAGCATCAACACTTGTTCATTTTTAAATAGAAGGCTTAATATAGTTTTTTTTAAGGTTAAGTCAAGCAAGGCAAGCTCTATTTTATATATCGTTTTTAACTGCAAAAAATCTACCATTTAGGGTTCCTCCCTGCGTTATGAAATAAATAAATAAGGAAATTATTTTTAACAGAAAATCTTGCATTTTAATCAATAAAAATATATAGGTATCATGAGGAACTACAACATTTTTGAAAAACTCAGAGAAAAACTTATTTTTTAACAATATCGCAGCGCCCAGAGCACGCCAAATAGAATTCTATTTTGCTGACGTCACAAAATAGAATTTCATAATGGGAGAATCGACGGTTGCTAGGCAACGTGACGTCAGTAAAATAGAATTCTATTTGGCGTGCTTCCGCACCTGTAATAATATTGTTGCTAGACAGGTAAACTGTCGTTGTATACCGGGTGTACCAATCAAACTGTGATTTTTCTCAAAGTTCACGTCACGCTGTGGAATATCCTAACATTTATAAAATACTGAAATTAAAACCCAACTATAGCCTCATGTTTTCTTAACATTCTGTTTTTTTATTCATTTGCTTATGTTAGATAATAAAAAAGTTCGGTATTTTAACAACTAGCCTTGTTTTTCGTCAATACAGGGTATTTTAAATAAGTATGGCAAACTTTAAGGGGTAATTCTGCATGAAAAAAGAATGACAGTTTGCTTTATAAACGTATGTCCGCAAATGCTTCGTTTCCGAGGTAGGGGGTGTTAAAATTTTTCTTACAAATTCACGATTTATTTATTGCTCTAAAACCGGTTGAGGTATGCAATTTCAATTTGGTTGGTTTTAAGGGGTAGTTATTGTGTATTTGAATATTAAATTCCTAATTGTGTATCAAAAAATACACAATTACTACCTCTTAAAACCCACCAAATTTCGTTTGCATATCTTAATCCTTAAACGCCCAACCTTTTTTAGGTTCCATGTACGCCCAAGGGTGGGTAAAAAATGTCCACCTCGAAAATAGCTTATATATTTATTGAGAGTTGTTGGAAATGGATTAAACTTAAGAATCTTATGCTTAATAAACACAGCATCTTCTAAAATATTAATATAAACAATTTACAAACCTTACAACAAAATTACAATGTACATCAAAATTAACATACCAGTAAAAGCCAGTAATTCAGATTTGTCGATTTGCTCCTCATTCTCCCTTTCAGCCTCTTCATTGGCGAATAATTATGTGGATTATGTAATTATACGTCGATAATTATATGAATTATGTTCCTACCAACGAGAAATTAAATAGAACAAGTTTTACCAAGTGTGTACTTTTTATGCCCACCCATATTTAACTCAAGATATTACTTTTATTTTCAAAAATATCGGTAGAACCAACTTAACATTCGATAAAAGGCTGTCTTTTTAACAATAAATAATTTTTGGAAAAGTTTTAAACACGTAATAAATATGTTACAAGGGAATACGCATTAGGTGGACATATTTTACCCACCCTTGGGCGTTTAAGGGTTAACCGGTATTAAAGCAATAAATAAATCTTCAGTTTGTAAGAAAAATTGCAACACCCTCTACCTCGGAAATGAAGCACTTGCGGGCATACGTTTATCAAGCAAGCTATCATTATTTTTTCATGCAGAATTACCCCTTAAAGTTTGTCATACTTATTTAAAAAAAAACACCCTGTATTGACGAAAAACAGGGCTAGTTGCTAAAGGAACTAACTTTTTTATTATCCGACATAAGCAAATGAATCAAAAAACAGAATGTTAAGAAAACAGGAAGTTATAGTTGAAGAAGAATAATATTTCACAGGGTCACACGAACTTTGAGAAAGACAACAACAACAAAACAGGTAATAAGTGTTTTTATGCATGGAAAGACTTAATGAAAAGTAAGTTACTAAATCGTGAGACTCATTTATGAGAAACTCCAAAGGTAAAATAATTCTCGACTTGGATGAAAAAAAAGAAGAATGGACTAACTATATAAAAGAGCTCTTCCTAGATACAAGGCCACCACTTAACACCACAAAGTATACGAATACTGGTCCTAGTATTTTAAAAGCGGAAGTAGAGAAAGCCATCAAACAGATCAAAAATGGGAAATCTCCAGGCCCTGACCAAATACCATCCGACTGGCTCAAACTTCTGGATGACGACAATGTCTCACAACTAACAAACATTTATAACCATATATACGAGACTGGCATGATGCCACAGATATGGTTAGAGTCTACATTTATTCCACTCCCAAAAAAGCCTAATACATCATCATGTAATGACTTTAGACTAATTAGTCTCATGAGCCACTCTCTCAAGCTACTTCTTACGATAATTCTTAATAGAATCAAGCAGAAATGTGAAGAGACAATGGGAAACAAACAATTCGGTTTCAGAGAAGGATTGGGAACAAGGGAAGCTTTGTTCTCAATGTTAACATTACTTCAACGATCATGGGAAGTACAGAAACCAATTTACGCCTGCTTTATAGATTTTGAGAAGGCGTTTGATAGAGTTCAACATAATAGGTTGTTTGAATATCTAGAAATGATTGGAATAGATGATAAAGATCTGAGACTTTTACAACATCTATATTGGAATCAAGAAGCTTCTATTCTGGTAGACGGCAAAGAAACAGACAAAATTTGCATTCAAAGAGGTGTCAGACAGGGTTGTGTGTTATCCCCAACTTTGTTTAACGTATACTCAGAAATAATTTTTAATGAAGCCTTGGAAGGACAATGTGGAGTTCGAATCGGGGGAGAAACTATTAACAACATCAGATATGCAGACGACACCGCGATCATGGCTGAAAATATCGAAGATCTTCAATTCCTTATAGATCGAGTCACTAGAGAATGCAATAACGGACTTAACATAGATACAACAAAGACAAAGTTACTTGTGGTTAGTAAACAAGACGTCGGCCCTATGCAACTAATTGTCAATGATGAATCAATAACAAAAGTTAACCATTTTAAATACCTAGGATGTTGGATAAACGAGACACTAAATCCGGATGAAGAAATTAAAACTCGTATAGAAATTGCAAGAGGAGCATTTATGAAACTTAGATCTATTCTGAGCAACTCTCAGCTGAACTTACAACTAAGAATCAAGTTCCTAAAATGTTATGTGTATCCTGTATATATATGGATGTGAAACCTGGATCATGAAGGTTAACATGATGAACAAATTAGAAGCCTTTGAGATGTGGTCGTATCGTAGAATGCTCAGAATATCTTGGGTTCAACGCAATTCAAACAGAGAAGTCTTAAACAGAGTAGGTCAAGGCGAAGGTGACTTAATGAAGATGATAAAAAAGAGAAAACTTGAATATCTGGGGCATATAATGAGAGGTAGCAGATACAGGATGCTGCAGTTAATACTCAATGGAAAGATCGACGGAAAAAGAGAAATTGGTCGAAAGAAATATTCATGGCTCCGAAACCTTCGTCAATGGACTGGCTTATCAGCAGATCAATTGTTACATGCCGCACAAGATCGAGAACGATATCGGCAAATTGTTATGGAATGGGTAGCGCCTAAAAATTTGGGCACGGTACTTAAAGAAGAAGAAAATCGTGAGTCTAAGCTTAAAATCTACAAAACAGTAATTAGACCAGTGGCCACATATGGATGTGAAACGTGGACCCTCTCAACCACTGATGAAAATCAACTGAGAATATTGGAGTGCAAATACGAAGGAAGATATTTGGACCAACACATTGCAGCGATGGTTCGTGGAGAATTAAAATGAACCACGAGCTCGATGAACTAATACAGAGCGCAGATATTGTTAGATTTGTAAAGTCGCAAAGACTAAACAGGCTTCGTCATTTAGAAAGAATGCCGGATAATCGAAAGTAATCCAGAAATGGAAGCCTCAAGGAAATAAGAGGAAGGCAAGTAAAATATGGATAGACGACGTAGAGGGGGATCTTGAAACCATGAACATCAGGCAGTGGCGAAGGAAAGTATCGGACAGGGCAGAATGGAAGAACATTGTTAAGCAGGCCAAATTTTAAAATATAAATTTTAAAACGCAACGAAACTAAACAACTAATGACGGAAAGACGACAATTACTAACGCAAAACAAACGCCATACTCAAGAATACATAGAACTTAATAAAACAATTAGAAAAGAACTAAAACGCGACTTACAAAAATGGAACGAGAACTTAATAGAGCGAGTCATTGAAAACAACAGAGGCTTAAAATGTCTAAGACCCGCATTGGGTGTTCAAAAAATCATTAAAATTAAAGACGTCAATAGTAAGGAAGAGAAGGACAAATATAAAATAACAAAAATAGTCGAAGACTTCTACAAAAGCTTGTACAGCTCGCAAAGCCAGCCTAATGAATCAACAAAGGAGAACGTCAAAAGAAAAATAAAAAAACGTGGGATCAGAAGTACTACCAAATATAAAGGGATTCGAAATAGAAAGAGCTTTAAAAGAACTAAAAAATAATAAAGCTCCAGGACAGGACGGTATAATTGCCGAGCTCTTGAAAACAAGCAAGACAGTAACAATCCCTATACTAACAGAGCTATTTAATAAATGTCTCCATAATAGCAAGATCCCTAAAGACTGGAACGAAAGTCTAGTAATACTTTTACACAAAAAAGGGGACAAATGTGACCTACAGAATTATAGACCGATATCGTTGCTCAGTCAAGTATACAAACTATTCATGAGAATTATTAACAACCGGTTGACCTACAAAATGGACAATTACCAACCAGTGGAACAGGCTGGCTTCCGCAAAGGATATAGTACATCAGACCATCTGCTGACAATGAGAACATTGATAGAGAAGGCAAATGAATACCAACTAGCCGTATTTCTTGCCTTCGTAGACTATGAAAAGGCGTTTGATAGTATCGAGATGTGGGCCATAGAACAAGCTATTAATAATTGTAGAATAGATTCGAGATATAGACAACTAATACATGATATATATGAAAATGCAACTATGATAGTACAACTAGACGAAAATACAAATCCCATCCCTATTAAGAGAGGCGTGAGACAAGGAGACGTAATATCGCCAAAGCTTTTCAACCTAGCACTAGAAGACGTCTTCAAAACGACAAATTGGTCAACCTATGGCATTAACGTTAATGGCAAGAAGCTAAATCACCTCAGATTCGCTGACGACATTGTGATTATAGCGAGCTCATTCGAGGAACTGCAAATTATGATAGAGGAACTCGCAGGCAGCTCCCAATACGTCGGTCTAAAAATGAACATGAAGAAAACAAAAATAATGACAAACACAGATGACCCCAGACGCATAACTATAAATGGCAGTGAGATAGAAAAAGTCCAGGAATATATCTACCTAGGCCAAATCCTGAAACTTGACAAAGAAAACCAAAGTGCGGAAATTAATAGGAGAGCAAGACTAGCATGGGCAGGATTTGGAAAACTTGGTTGGATACTTAAGAACCGCAAAATACCTCAATATTTGAGGACCAAAGTGTTCAACCAGTGCATCCTTCCTATCATGACATATGGGTGTCAAACCTGTACCCTAACCAAGGCAAATATGAATAAACTAGCTACAACAGAAAGAGCTATGGAAAGAGCAATGTTAGGTATACGACTGTCAGATAAAAAGAGGAGCGACTGGGTAAGATCAAAAACAAAAGTCGAGGACATAACAACAAAAGTTGTCAAACTTAAATGGAGCTTTGCAGGCCACACTGTTAGACAAAAAGACCAACGTTGGAATGCCACGATACAACATTGGAGACCTTACCAAAGTAAACGACCGAGAGGAAGACCACAGATGAGATGGGTTGATGATATTAAAAGAGTAGCCGGAACGAATTGGAAATATGTTGCTCAGGATAGAGACCGATGGAAGGAGTTGGGAGAGGCCTATGTCCAAACGTGGACGATAGAAGGCTAAGAAGAAGAAGAAGAAATTTTAAAAATACAAAAAATATAGTATGAAACTTCCCGCTAGTCTACGGTATCGCATACTGTACCTCTTTCTGTTTTTTTTTTGACAATGTTGTCGTTTTATTGTCGATTTTGAAGCTTTATTAATTCCAAGTAACAAAACTTTTAGGAAGGTCTCTACAATGATATATGTTTACCTGAACGAGTAAATAATAAAATAATTTATTGCCTTCATGTTCGAAACGTGTAAAAGCGACTCTTCACTCCCAATTTATTAAAACATAATTAAATGAACACCTAATACTTATTATGGAAACCTCTAATTAATAAATCGTAAAAGGGACAAATTATGTTCCTTTATATCATGTCGTCAACATGACACCTCTGGGAGATCAGAAGGGTTAGGCCCCGTCTCCATTGAGACTTCTCGATGAATATAATAGATTCGAAACGGAAACATTCACCAGCCCCTCAGTCTCGCTTTTCTATTACCGATCCAATGAAGGGAACGAAAACAGAAATCAACATCGGACTAATAGTGCAGTGGAATAAATGACTATATAAAAAGATAGTTTATTAAAAATGATAAAACATCTGTCTGCTACGAATAACGGATTAATTCACACTAGGACGAAATGTTGGAAACGTGGTCAAAAATCCACTATTGAATTCTCTACAATGATATGTCAGATATAAAACATGCAGACGCGGATACAGGGGGGGTCAACGGGTCCATAGACCCCCCTATTGTATTTAGTCTAAAAGTATTTTTTTATTATTTATTATTTTTTTTCTGTTAACTCGAAACTTTAAGCCATCAGTACAACACTAAATTACACGACAACCGCTTCCAAAGAATTGAAAGAAGCCATAAAATCTAATAAAACACCCTCCTCTGAAAAATAATCTGCAGGCGCATTTGTTTGGGTACCGGTGAAACCATAAACGACGGAAATATTTTTCTCAATTCAAAGAATAACAAAAATGATATTTTAAAATGCAAATACATTACACTGGGTATAAACCTTATCTCATGAAAAGCCACGTTTTAAATTTGCGATACAGTAAAGATATAAAAATTTGTATTTTACTAGATAATCCATGCGTACCTACCCATTGATGGTAGAAAGGTTAATCTTTATGGTAAAGAATAAAGAACGACCAGTGAAATTAATAGTCGTGAATTTGTCTATCAATCCTTTTGATACCGTAGGTATCTGAGATTATATAGTGTATTTTATCCTTAGAGTAGTAAGTGTGAGTCGTATGGCTAAATCTGGAAAATATAATGTCACAAGCTAGTAAAAACAATTCAAGAATTCTTGAAAATTTACTAAACTCTCTTGCCAAATCTATCCGCTAAAAAGAATCTTCTAATAATTTTGATTTTTCGCTAGAAAAAAGAATCAGCAGATTAATTTGAAAATTAAGAATTTTGATTTTTCAGTAGAAAAAAAAAGGAGAATTAGGTAGATCGATAGATTTGACAGGTATTCGATAGATATACCGAAAAATCGGTAGCTGTGGCATCACTGTATTTGAGGTAAGTCTGGCCCCCCCCCTATTATGAATTTCTAGATCGGCGCCTGAAAACATGGATAATGTTTCTCCATGTTTGTACTTTGTTTTTCAAAATTTTACGCTTATAAAAAAATATAGGACAAGCAGATGTGGGATCAGATCACATGCTAGTCAGGACCAAAATAAAGATGAAATTAGCCAAAGACAAACCAAAAGGTAAACAGAAGAAGATACAATATCGAAGCTCTGAAATAAGAAGATACAAGAATCTAATTCACAGAAAGTGGATAACACGAGACACATTACAACTAATGGAAGAAGAAAAAAAATCAAAGAAGATATGCTACAAAAGGAAGCAAACGAAGAAGAAAAAGCGCTGGAAAAAATACAAAGAAAAAAATATAATAGCTAAAAAGAAGTCAGAAAGGAATTACGTAAATGACATGCTGAAAATGTCAGATAAAGCTGCGCAAGAAAATGACAGCAAATAAGTATAGACGAAGAAAGTGAAATATAAGAATTAAACATCAACACACATGAAATTACAAAAGCAGAAATACACACCACACTGCAACGACTAAAAAATTTTAAAGCCACTGGAAGTGACAACTTACCGATAGTTTTAACGAATCAGTAGAAATGTTCCAACAAGATAACAAGGTTAACAAGATATGCGCCGACCAGAAGCTACCAAAAGAATGAAAGGGTGTAATCATTAAGATATCAATAAAGGACGAACTGCGAGTAAAGTAGATGCGAGAAGGGGCGAGCAATAACACTGCTAAGTTCCAGATCTAAAATAATATCCAAGATCATATTGAACAGACTGAAGACAAAGCTAGAACAGAAATGAAGACGAAACCAAGCAGGCTTTCGCACTAATCGCTCCAGTATCGACCACATTAATTTGTACTCCAAGAATTATCTTGGAACAAGCTAGCTAAAGGCAAAAAAATATAAATACAATGTTTGTTGACTTCAAAAAGGCCTTCGATAGTATAAACAATGAACAAATGTGGAAAATTCTGAAACTATACATAAAGATTACAGACGAAATACATTAACCTGATCAGATTATTATGTGATATAGTCTGACACTATTCCTAATTATAACGGATTGAATCATGGAGAAAGTAAGCGAAAAAAACAGGTATTAGGTACAACTTAATCAACCAGTTAAAGGACTTTTGTCTCAGACGACATTTGTCTTCTAACTAAACATAGCATCATATGCAGAAGAAGATCGAAAAGTTTTCAAAATAACCCAATGTAATGAGAGAGCGGAATATATGCAACACAACATTACCAAAATATGCGCATATATGCATTACTTTTACTACAAATATGCAGGTATTTTTTCTAAATTTGTCTAAATATGCAAATGCATATTAAAAATACTCAAAAATAAAACAATATATTATATAAAAACATTTATGTTTAAAAAATGCAACCTACATTTATGTTTAATACATATTTATTTTTCAAATAAAAACAAATGAAATGACACACAAAAACTGATATTATAATTAAATTAAGAATTTAAATTATAGTATTAATTTATAATCAAATATTTTTCAAAATTTTCAACTAGCAACTTTTGCCTTCTATCACTAAAAACGTGTTTGGACACAGAAAAAGTTCGTTCTACATCTACTGATGTTATAGGACAATATTTTAATTTAGGCAGTAAACTAATTTGCCAAGTCGTAAGATCTTCAGAAAAGTTGCCTTCAAAAATACGTACAACTTTCCTCAAACAATCGAAGCCCTCATTTTTTTCTAAAACATTTTTTAATTTATTTCTAATTGTAATCCCTGTATTTCCGGGAATTTTTTGACAATGAGCAGAAAAAGTGTTAACAAGATTAACCGAATCACTTAATTGTAAATTCCTTTGTTCTAATGACTTTATTAGATCTGGTAAAAAACTAAAATTAACTTTTATGAACATAAGTTCTCTATCTCCGTCTTTATAGAAGTAAAAGTGAATTTGTCGAATAAAAACACTCTTTCCAGAAAAATTTCTTTTGTGGGACATGATGCTTTTGTTTGTCAGTTCCTCATTTAAAAAATGAAATGTGAAAATGAATGTAACTTTCGATTTTGGAACAGGCCTTGCAAAATACTTTGTCTCCACTTAGCTTTAACTCGGGAAACACTTTATGCAAGCACTTTTTTGAATGGTAGACATATTTAAATTTAATAAATACCAATCACTTCAAAAACACTAAATACGATACAACGTTTACTTTAAACAAATGTTGGCCGGAAACTGACATAATTGTTAAATTCAGGTAGTAATGGGAAAGTCCAGATAGATAATAATGAGCGATAGATAGATAAATAACGAGCTCGTTCATATCGAATTTATAAAATTCCAACTAAGAGAGGAAAATTTTAAACTTTTATATAATTTATTTTTAAAATATGCAAAATAAATCGTGTTTTGCTTAAATATGCAATGTTGTGTTTGTTGTCTGAAAATATGCAATATATGCATCTATATGCACTTTGCATATATTCCACTCTCTAGAATGGGCCTTATGATCTTCTTCTTCTTTTCTTTATCGTTATGCCTATTAGGGCGTCGGATTATGGTCGGTTGTTTCTTTCACCCATTTTCCACTATATTCTGTTTTTGGCTAGGCGTTTAATTTCTTCTTTAGTTTTCCCTCGTGCATTTTCTATGTCCTCTATTTGATCCCTCCAATTCTTTTGGGGACCTCTTTTCCTTTTTGTCGTGTTTCCCATTTCCAAAATTTTCCTGGGCATCCTTTCTGGCTTGATTCTTATCACATGTCCATACCATTCTAGTTGTTTATTTTGGATGTGATATAATATTGGCTCCATTTACGTTCTTCTTCCTATTTCTTCATTTCTTATTCTAGCCCATTTTGATTTTTCTGCGATCTTTCTTAAGTGTTTCATATCCATGGCTTCTATTTTTGACTCATGTTTCTTCTGTATTATCAAATTTTCATTTGCATAGGTTATTACTGGTCTTGTTATTGTATTATGAATCTTCCTTTTCACTTCCATTTGTATGTCTTTATGTCCTAGTATGAGTTTATTTAAGGCATAAAATATTCGTGTCGATTTGTTTCCTCTGTTTGCTATTTCAGCGATAAATAAAGAAAAAACGAAACTGTTAAAAACAACAGTCAAGAAACACAAAATAAATAATATAAAAATAAATAAAAATAAATAATATAAAAAATAAATAAATAAATAGAAGACAAATGGAGGAAGTAAATAACTTTACATATTTTAGATCAATCATGGAAAAAAACGGTAATATATTAGATGCAGAAAAAACAATAGTAAAAACACAACAAGTCTGGATAATTGGCTTTTACCAAAGCCCGTTTTCACGAAAAAACATGCATATAACTCCTTAAAGAAAATCTCGAGCACACGCGATATATCACAAATAACTAAAATCAAAATATTTAACATCTGTAGCAATCACGATTAAAAGAAGGAAATGGAAATGAACTGAAAGATTAAAATAATATAATCAGACAGGCAGTCGAATAAAAACCAGACGAAATAAGAAGAAGATGAGACGGAAGAAGAAGAGGAGGAAGGAAGGCTGGAGAATGACTTGTAACAAGATATTATGAAAGAATTGGCCTGAGATGAAGAGAGATCAAAAAGAGAGCGAGAAATAAAGAGAAATGTAAAAGACTTTTAGAGGAAATTTCGAAAGAATAAAATAGAAGAGGATACACTGATCCAGCCAATCAGCCATCTTTCACTTTTGGCAAAGAAACGCAAGAGCGCCCAATACGTCCAATAGGGAGGGAAGACAGTAGAGACGGAGAGAGGGAGAGAGAGTGATTAAAGCGCAGAGTTAAGTAGAGATGGACAACAAGGTTTTTTTTTCGATTTTCTCCTCGGAAATTTTGCTATTATGAGAACGATTTCCCAATACAAGTATCAAAAATCAAAACGTTTAATAAAATATTAAAAACTAATTGTTGTGGTAGACGAGCCAAAGCGGGCAAAATCACATGGGGAGAAACCTTGTACCCTGTAATGTACTCCTACCATAAATGGACTTTTAATACAGGGGCGTGCGTAAAAAATCTATCTTTAGAAAAATTCGAAAACGTCTGATTAAGACAAGATAAGTTAAGTAGATACATGAAGAACAGTGTACCTATATTTCAAGAATCTGACGATTTGAGCGGGGCGTAGGGAAATGGGCGAGTCACAAAGTTTCACAAAAAAAGCGAATATTTCGCGAAATTAACATCAAATCGAAAAACTAAATAATTGTTCAATATTTTTCAAAAATCTATCGAATGATACCAACATCAAATCGAAAAACTAAATAATTGTTCAATATTTTTCAAAGAGCGGGTGGGGGTAACTTTAAAATTTCCCCCTCCTAGTAATCCTCCACCCCTCCTCCGTGGGAGGATTACTTTAAAATCTTAAATAGCAACCTTCATTGTTTTATTGCAGATTTGGATTGCTTTCGTAAAAATAAGTAAATTTTATTCGAGACATTTTTTCGAATTATGGATAGATAGCGCTATAATCTAAAAAGACGATTTTTGGAAATGGAAAATTAAATTCGAAAATGGAAAATCCCCACTAAAACGGAAAACTTAAGTTAACTCTTATTGGTTTAAGGACCTAATCTTCACAACCCAATAGGTCCCAATGATTCTTTAGTAACTGCATTTATCACCCAATGCTCCCCTACTATTGGTCCTTTTTCAGTAAGTAGCATAGTACAGTGGCACCTCGTTAACTCGGATTAATCGGGACCGCGGCCGATCCGGGTTATCGAAAATCCGGGTTAGCCGGAGAAAATGGTAAAAATTAATAAAATACGGTATACTTATAAACTCCGATATAATTGAAATAAC